>NC_135478.1:180728469-181031499 GCF_052094955.1 Ictidomys tridecemlineatus | reverse complement strand
AAATATGTACTAGAATCAAGAGCATCAATAATCATGAGAAGTAGATCCAAGATGGCTTAGATGTTGGGATTCTCAGACCAGATTTAAGTTAAGAATAATTGAAATCAAAACAAATTTTGTGGAAAGAAGGAAAAGAATTAATGCATGAAGAAGTGGATATTTTAGCAAAGACATGAGAAATATCTAAATGATCAAATAGAAATGCTAGAAATAAAAAAATCAGTTAAAAAGGATTCCTTTAATTAACATTAATATATGTCTATATAAAATAAATAAAAGGATCATTGAAAAGAAAGTATACAAACAAAAATAAAAATGAAAAATGGAATAATAAAAAGAATGAGAATCCAAAATACATGAGTAAATACCAACCAATCAGACATATACATTATTGAATTTCAAGAGGAGAATGCAAGATCATGGGGGGGGAGATATAAAAATAGATAATGACAAAAAAGTTGCAAAATGGATAAAATCTATTCAGAGATAAAAATATTTACTGAATAAAACAAAGCAGAGTAAGTGTATAAATAAATGAAATCTCTATGCACACACACATATACACATTATATTACCTCACAATCTGCTCAAACTAAAGTCATATACTTTTTTTAAAGAGAGAGAATTTTTTATTATTTATTTTTTAGTTTTCAGCGGGCACAACATCTTTATTTGTATGAGGTGCTGAGGATAGAACTGAGGCCACACGCATGCCAGGCGAGCACGCTACCAATTGAGCCACATCCCCAGCCCCTAAAGTCATATTCTTAAAGGAAGAAATCAGGAAAACATATTCTTACATATAAGATACCCTGATAATAATAAAGACTTATTTTCCCCATAAATGATAGATAATATTGGGGAAAAATTAAACTACTAAATGAGAATATAGAACTTTCAAATTGTAATTATTTACCTACTGAATAAAAAACTTTCACTAATACATAAATAAAAAAAAAAATTGTCTCTGGTCAACCTAAACTTAAGAAACATGGAAGGAAGTAATTGTGACTGAAGTAAAATTAAAGAATTTCAAATTAATGAATATCAGTAATGAGCACAGGGAATGAAAAATAATCAGACTCTCTCTCCTGCAAGCCCTGAGTAATCCTTGCTGCCCTACCGGGTGGTTCGAGGTGGGAGTCAGAGGGAGAGCCGTCTCGGACCTGGTCATAGGAAAAGGGTCTTGCTAAGTTGCTGAGGCTGTCCTCAAACTTGGGATCCTTCTGCTTCATCCTCTGGAGTCACTGGGATTACAGCCCTGAGTAATCCTTGCTGCCCTGCTGGGAGGCTAGAAGAGCGAACCAGAGAAGGGAGCCGTCTCGGACCTAGCAATAGAAATAAGAAAGAAAAAAATGAAAACCCCTCAGGATCTGGCAACACTTACCTGGTTACATGGGAATCACTGGGAAGCTAATTAAAAATGCAGATTTCCGGCTGAGGGATCCAACATGGCGGCCGGCAAGGAAGCAGCGATTCTAACGTCTCCACTTTAACCGGATAAGAAAGACCCATCGGAACAGCGGCAGCCTACCTACGGAGGAACTTCTAGCATAATTCCCTTAAGAAGAGAGCTGCCGTGAACTGGTAGGTTTATTGGAAGTGACAGTTTGTCCCAGAGAAGTGGATCTTGGACGGCCACGCGGGCACAAAGATCTGGTCCCGCAGCCATCAGCTGCTCCGGCAAGCGGCTCCCCGGGGAGGCTTAGCCCTCGCTCTGGGAGGAGCCGCCTAACCCACCGGGTCCTTAACCACACAGCCACAGCTACCCGGCTAGACAGGTGGCCCCGCGGCGGATGCAGAAATCAACTCCTGCAACCAGCAGCTGTTTTTGCAAGCGGCAGACACCCGAAGCGACTTGGCTCGCCCCGCCCAAACCGGAATTCAGCCTCCGCCATCCGGGCTCCCCTGGGAGGCCTAGTGCTCGCTCTGGGAGCAGCCACCTAACCCACCTGGTCCCTAAGCACGCAGCCACAGCTACCCGGCTAGACAGGTGGCCCCGCGGCAGGTACAGAAATCAACTCCTGCAACCAGCAGCCGTTTTTGCAAGCGGCGGACACCCGGAGCGACTTGGCCCGCCCCTCCCGAACCGGAATTCGGCCTCCGCCATCCGGGCTTCCCTGGGAGGCCTAGTGCTCGCTCTGGGAACAGCCGCCTCACCTGCCCGGTTCCTAACCACGCGGTCACAGCTACCAGGCTCTACAGGTGGCCCCCCCGGTGGGCGCAGAGGTCCAATCCCGCAACCACCAGCAGCTTCTGAAAGCGGCGGCGGCCCGGAGCGGAGTGGCAGCCCAAACCGGCAGACGCCTCCACCATATCAGCTCTCCCAGGAGGCCCTGCTCTCGCTCAGCGAACAGCCAAACCACCTCTCCGGATCTTAACCACACAGACACAGCTACCCCGCTCTTCACGTGACTCCGGGTGGCCCGACTCAGCTAGAAGGGTCCCCACATGGCCCCGCATATGGCCATGCCCTCCGGGCTGCGCTAATAGCCCCGCCCACCTGGCGAACAACCAGGAAACTTCAAAATCTCTCTGTGGGCGTGACTGCAAGGACCAAAGGACTCTTGAAACCCAACTCCCCTTACTGCCAGAGTGAGGCAGACCTGAGACCCACCAACGGATCAGGCCTTGAGGCCTGCCAGAATGGTAGATACGCCACTCCAATTGGAGTAGGGGGGCAGAGCAGAGCAGCCGCCCGCATCCGGATCAGGCCCAACGACCCGAGGGGGTGATAGTCATATTGCCACAATTGGAGGGGGGGCAGAGCAGAGCCACCACCCGCTCCCACAGGGTGGGCAGACCCGCAAACAACAGGCAGAGCAGGCCTAGCGGCCTGCCAGCGCGGTTTTGAGATTACCCCAACTAGAGAAGGAGCACAGCCACTACCTGCCCTGCAAGGGACATTTTTCAACTATACAAGAGCAATATAAATAATTAGGGGGAAAAACTCATAAACTCAACAGTTCCACCAAGCAGAAAGAAATGTGAGCAGCATCAAAAGACAAGGAAATAAAGGACCACAAGCAATGCAGGTCAACTCAACTTTAGAAGAGGTAATAGCTGCAACAGATGGAATGTCAGATAAAGAGTTCAGGATATATATGCTTCAGATGATCTGGAGTCTCAAGGAAGACATGAGACAGAAAAATCAGACAATGAAAGATCACATTGACAAACAAATCCAGGAAGTAAAAGATCAATTTCACAGGGAGATAGAGGTAATAAAAAACAAACAAATAGAAATCCTAGAAATGCAGGAAACAATAAACCAACTTAAAAACTCAATTGAGAATACTACCAGCAGAGTAGATCACTTAGAAGAGAGAACATCAGACAATGAAGACAAAGTATTTCAACTGGAAAAGAACATAGACAGCTCAACAAGTCTGCTAAGAAACCATGAGCAGAACATCCAAGAATTATGGGACAATATCAAAAGACCAAATTTAAGAGTCATTGGGATACAGGAAGGCACAGAGCTCCATACCAAAGGAATAAACAGTCTATTTAGTGAAATAATACGAGAAAACTTCCCAGATTTGAAGAATGAGACAGAATCCCAAATTCTAGAAGCCTACAGGACGCCGAATGTGCAAAATCATAAGAGATCCACACCTAGACACATTATAATGAAGATGTCCAACATACAGAATAAGGAGAGAATTTTAAAAGCTGCAAGAGAAAGAAAGCAGATTACATTTAGGGGCAAACCAATCAGGATAACAGCTGATCTCTCAACACAGACTCTGAAAGCTAGAAGATCCTGGAATAACATATTTCAAACACTGAAAGAAAATGGGTTCCAACCAAGAATCGTGTATCTGGCGAAATTAAGCTTCAGGATAGAAGATGAAATTAAAACCTTCCACGATAAAGAAAAGTTAAAAGAATTCGCAGCTAGAAAACCATCTCTTCAAAAAATCCTTTGCAAAACATTACAGGAAGAGGAAATGGACAATAACATTGAAAACCAACAATGGGAGGTAGGACAGTAAAGGGGGGAAAGTAGTCAAAGAGAATAACAAATCAGGTTTAGTAACATCAATAAACAAATATGGCTAGAAGAACAAACCATATCTCAATAATAACCCTAAATGTTAATGGCTTAAACTCACCAATTAAGAGACACAGGCTAGTAGAATGGATCACAAAACAAGACCCAACAATATGCTGCCTACAGGAGACGCATCTGATAGGAAAAGATATTTATAGACTGAAGGTGAAAGGTTGGGAAAAATCATACCACTCATATGGACTGCGGAAACAAGCAGGAGTGTCCATACTCATATCTAATAAAATAGATTTCAAGCCAAAGTTAATCAAAAGGGATAAAGAAGGACATTTCATACTGCTCAAGGGAACCATACACCAACAAGACATAACAATCATAAATATATATGCCCCAAATAATGGTGCAGCTGTGTTCATCAAGCAAACTCTTCTCAAGTTCAAGAGTCTAATAGATCACCATACAATAATCATGGGAGACTTCAACACACCTCTCTCACCACTGGACAGATCTTCCAAACAAAAGTTAAATAAGGAAACCATAGAACTAAATAACACAATTAACAACCTAGACTTAATTGACATATATAGACTATACCACCCAACATCAAGTAGTTACACCTTTTTCTCAGCAGCACATGGAACCTTCTCAAAAATAGACCATATATTATGTCACAGGGCAACTCTTAGACAATATAAAGGGGTAGAGATAATACCATGCATCTTATCTGATCATAATGGAATAAAACTGAAAATCAATGATAAAAGAAGGAAGGAAACATCAAGCATCACTTGGAGAATGAACAATAGGATGCTGAATGATCAATGGGTTTTAGAAGACATCAAGGAGGAAATTAAAAACTTCCTAGAGTTAAATGAAAACACAGACACAACATATCGGAATCTATGGGACACATTGAAAGCAGTTCTAAGAGGAAAATTCATCGCTTGGAGTTCATTCCTCAAAAAAAGAAAAAACCAACAAATAAATGATCTCTTACTTCATCTCAAAATCCTAGAAAAAGAAGAGCAAAACAACAGCAAAAGAAGTAGAAGGCAAGAAATAATTAAAATCAGAGCTGAAATTAATGAAATTGAAACAAAAGAAACAATTGAAAAAATTGACAAAACTAAAAGTTGGTTCTTTGAAAAAATAAATAAAATCGACAGGCCCTTAGCCATGCTAACGAAGAGAAGAAGAGAGAGAACTCAAATTACTAACATACGGGATGAAAAAGGCAATATCACAACAGACACTTCAGAAATACAGAAGATAATCAGAAATTATTTTGAATCCTTATACTCCAATAAAATAGAAGATAGTGAAGGCATAGATAAATTTCTTAATTCTTATGATCTGCCCAGATTGAGTCAGGAGGATATAGACAACCTAAACAGACCAATAACAATAGAGGAAATAGAAGAAACCATCAAAAGATTACCAACTAAGAAAAGCCCAGGACCGGATGGGTATACAGCAGAGTTTTACAAAACCTTTAAAGAGGAACTAACACCAATACTTTTCAAGCTATTTCAGGAAATAGAAAAAGAGGGAGAACTTCCAAATTCATTCTACGAGGCCAACATCACCCTGATTCCGAAACCAGACAAAGACACTTCAAAGAAAGAAAACTACAGACCAATATCTCTAATGAACCTTGACGCAAAAATCCTCAATAAAATTCTGGCGAATCGGATTCAAATACATATCAAAAAAATTATACACCATGATCAAGTAGGATTCATCCCTGGGATGCAAGGCTGGTTCAATATACGGAAATCAATAAATGTTATTCACCACATCAATAGACTTAAAAATAAGAACCATATGATCATCTCGATAGATGCAGAAAAAGCATTTGACAAAGTTCAGCATCCCTTTATGTTCAAAACTCTAGAAAAATTAGGGATAACCGGAACATACCTCAACATTGTAAAAGCAATCTATGATAAGCCACAGGCCAGCATCATTCTGAATGGAGAAAAATTGAAGGCATTCCCTCTAAGATCTGGTACAAGACAGGGATGCCCTCTCTCACCACTTCTGTTCAACATAGTCCTTGAAACACTGGCCAGAGCAATTAGACAGACGAAAGAAATTAAAGCATAAAAATAGGAAAAGAAGAACTTAAATTATCACTATTTGCAGATGATATGATCCTATACCTAGCAGACCCAAAAGGATCTACAAAGAAGCTATTAGAGCTAATAAATGAATTCAGCAAAGTGGCAGGATATAAGATCAACACGCATAAATCAAAGGCATTCCTGTATATCAGTGACAAATCCTCTGAAACGGAAATGAGGACAACTACTCCATTTACAATATCCCCCCAAAAAATAAAATACTTGGGAATCAACCTAACAAGAGAGGTGAAAGATTTATATAATGAAAATTACAGAACCCTAAAGAAAGACATAGAAGAAGACCTTAGAAGATGGAGAAATATACCCCGCTCATGGATTGGCAGAACTAACATCATCAAAATGGCGATATTACCAAAAGTTCTCTATAAGTTCAATGCAATATCAATCAAAATCCCAACAGCATTTCTTGTAGAAATAGATAAAAGAATCATGAAATTCATATGGAATAATAAAAGACCCAGAATAGCAAAAACAATGCTAGGCAGGAAGTGTGAATCAGGCGGTATAGCGATACCGGACTTCAAACTATACTACAGAGCAATAGTAACAAAAACAGCATGGTACTGGTACCAAAACAGGCGGGTAGACCAATGGTACAGAATAGAGGACACAGTAACCAATCCACAAAACTACAACTACCTTATATTTGATAAAGGGGCTAAAAGCATGCAATGGAGGAAGGATAGCATCTTCAACAAATGGTGCTGGGAAAACTGGAAATCCATTTGCATCAAAATGAATCTGAATCCCTATCTCTCGCCATGCACAAAAGTTAACTCAAAATGGATCAAGGAGCTTGATATTAAATCAGAGACACGGCATCTGATAGAAGAAAAAGTTGGCTACGATCTACATACTGTGGGATCGGGCCCCAAATTCCTCAATAGGACACCCATAGCACAAGAGTTAACAACTAGAATCAACAAATGGGACTTACTCAAACTAAAAAGATTTTTCTCAGCAAAAGAAACAATAAGAGAGATAAATAGGGAGCCTACATCCTGGGAACAAATCTTTAATCCACACACTTCAGATAGAGCCCTAATAACCAGAATATACAAAGAACTCAAAAAATTAGACAATAAGATAACAAATAACCCAATCAATAAATGGGCCAAGGACCTGAATAGACACTTCTCAGAGGAGGACATACAATCAATCAGTAAGTACATGAAGAAATGCTCACCATCGCTAGCAGTCAGAGAAATGCAAATCAAAACTACCCTAAGATACCATCTCACTCCAGTAAGATTGGCAGCCATTAGGAAGTCAAACAACAATAAGTGCTGGAGAGGATGCGGGAAAAGGGCACTCTTGTTCATTGCTGGTGGGACTGCAAATTGGTGCAGCCAATTTGGAAAGCAGTATGGAGATTTCTTGGAAAGCTGGGAATGGAACCACCATTTGACCCAGCTATTTCCCTTCTTGGTCTATTCCCTAAAGACTTAAAAAGAGCATGCTACAGGGACACTGCTGCATGGATGTTCATAGCAGCACAATTCACTATAGCAAGATTGTGGAACCAACCTAGATGCCCTTCAATAGATAAATGGATAAAAAAAAATGTGGCATTTATACACAATGGAGTATTACTCTGCATTAAGGAACGACAAAATCATAGAATTTGGAGGGAAATGGATGGCATTAGAGCAGATTATGCTAAGTGAAGCTAGTCAATCGTTAAAAAACAAATACCAAATGATCCCTTTGATATAAGGGGAGTAAACAAGGAAAGGTTAGGGACGAAGATCTTGAGAAGAAGATTTACATTAAACAGGGATGAGAGGTGGGAGGGTAAGGGAGTGAGAATGATATATAAGAGGAAAGGAGGGGTAAGACAAGATAATACAAATGGAAGAAATGATTTACAGTAGAAGGGGTAGAGAGGGAAAAGGGGAGGGGAGGGGAGGGGAGGGGGGATAGTAGAGAATAGTACTGACAGCAGAATACATCAGACACTAGAAAAGCAATATGTCAATCAATGGAAGGGTAACTGATGTGATACAGCAATCTGTATACGGGGTAAAGTTGGGAGTTCATAACCCACTTGAATCAAACTGTGAAAGATGATGTATTAAGAACTGTGTAATGTTTTGAACGACCAACAATAAAAAAAATAAATTAAAAAAAATCAGAAACAAGCAAAAATGCCCATGTTCCTTAATTTTTAGAAGGCTGAAAAGTAATTACAGCAATGCTATAGTAATACAATTCAGTATTTATGGCATACATAAGAAACCAATAAAACAATATAAACATAAATCCTGAGAAAAATTTTTGCACTGTTGATGCAGCTGCATAAAACATTTGAAGATTTAGTATTAAAAATTAGAAAATGGACATTGTAACATCTGTGGAAATCACTAAAAATAACTAAGAAATGAAAAAGATGTAGCTAAAATTTCATTTATACAGTATACAAATGGCAACATAAGGGCAACATACTTATAAAGATGAAAATCAGCCAAAGGAAAGTAGTGAAGAAGGAAATGAAAACAAATTGTTAAATACAAAACAAATATTAAAATGGAAGACTCATTTTATTAGACCCAAATAATGTTTATGTCAAGACATGAAATATATTATAGGGGAAAAATTACAGAGCACATCTCTCCTAAACGAAGATAAAAAATTTCTTAACAAAATATTAGCAAATCAAATTCAACAATATATAAATAAATAAGAAAGATGCTGTTATCTCCAAAATGCATGTTTTGTTTAATTATCAAAAGTTAACAAATGTATTCCATTAATTATCAGAATAAGTAAGAAAATTATAAAATGATCTTAATAGCTGCCGAAATATTTGAAAAGTTGACAAGTTTAGGTTTAAAAAAATTGTCATCAAACTTGGAATATAAGCATATTTTTGTTTTATGATAAAGGGTACTTACAATAAATAAAAAGTTTATTGCTAAATCATTAAGCACATTTCTCCCAAGATCAAGGACATGGCACTGATGTCTACTCTTGAAATGTCTACTTAAAAAGTTAGTGAAATAAGGCAAAAAAAGAGGAAAAAATATCTATAAACATTAGGAAATGACAAGTGTCTCCTCATTCACAGAAGATATTATAATAATGTTAAAATAAACATTTTCTGTACACAAACTATTAAAATGTATAAGGAAGTTTAATAAGGTCACAATGTAGTCTATATACAACAATTTATTGTGTATCCATATAATTGTAATAAACATTGTCTGAAAGTATTTTAATCAAAAATATAATAATTTCTATATGTGCAGTATTTCTAATCTGAAAGCTACAAATAATTTCTAAGACCAAAATACCTGATAAGAACAACTTAGGGGAGGAAAAGTTTATTATGACTCATGTTTCACAGATTCAGTGCTTGGTCTGTCAACTCAATTTCTCTGGACCTGAATTGGTACAGAACATCATAGTAGAAGGGCATGGCCAAGGAAAGTTGATCATCCGCTCATGGCTGCCAAGAAGCAAACAGAGCTAGAAAAAGAAGAAGGGTCTAGAGACAGATATAGTCCAAGGACATGCTCCCAGTGACCTACTTCCTCCAGCCATGGTCCATCTGCCTATAGTTATCACCTAGTAGTACATTAAGCTATCATTGGATGAATTCAACAAATGGAAAATCCATTGATGAGGTAAGAGACCTAATCACTACCTACAAACACCACCTCTGTGCATGGTTGCATGGGGATCATGCTTTCAAAGTCTTTTAGAGATCAAAGTTAAAGGACTTAATTCCTAGATTTCATTAATTATTCTAAAGCTACATAAGAAAAGAATATGGTAACGGTATATGGAATTAAATAAAATTAAATAGCATGTAGAAAAATAGACCCTCACATTCACAAGGTGATCGTATCAAAAATACGTCACTTCAATGGGAATTTTTTTTTAACAAATGTTGAATAATTGGTATTCATACAAGAAATAAATAAAACTCACTTATCCATAATCCCTCCAAAAATCAAAATACTCAGAATAAAAAAGGTTTTAGAAAATAATAGGATTGTATATTCTCAGAGAACAAAAAGTACAAACTGTAAAACAAAATGAATGAAGAGTTAATTAATATTTTAAATATCTCTTCAGCAAATACTGTTAATAAATAGATAAACCAGATACTGGAAATACACGTGTGTATGTGTGTGTGTGTGTGTGTGTGTGTGTGTGTGTGTGTGACAACACATATTTCTGACCAAAAGCTTTTATTCAAAATATATAATAAAGCTTATGCAAATCAATGATAAAATGTTTAACAACTCAATATAAAATGGCTTGAGCGTAGACTTCACAAATTAACATGTACAAATGTCCTATAAGCATATGAAAAGATGTTCCACATAGTCAGTATGTAAATCTAAATTGAATCTGTGATGAATTACCAGTTCACACCCACCAGAGTAGTTACACCAAAAAATGAAATAGAACAAACTGTTGTTGAGAATAAGTTCTCTCTTTTGTCCATTGCTGGAGGAAGTATAAAATTCCTAAGTCACATTGGAGAATTGCTTTGCAATTTCTTAAAACTCAAATACATATCTACTATTTGACACAATAATTTAATCTTACCTATTTATATGAAATAAATAATCAAATAGGCATTCAGGAATGTACAGATGTTCTTTTGATTTACAACATAGAAATACATAAATAATCCCAATGACTAACACCAGGGGAATAGACAACAAGCCATGGTTTATATGTACCCAGAGAAATATAGTTAAGCAACAAAAAATAAAAGAAAATCAATGCATAAAACCTCATATCACACACACACACACACACACACACACACACACACACACAGAATATCACAGGTCAATCTCAAACAATTACTTATACAACATCATGGATTAGTCTCAAACATTTTATTGTAAGCAAAAAAAAAGCCAGACAAAGATAAATACATAATGCATAAATCCAGACTGAAAATTAATCTATGATGATTGAAATCAGATAATGGCATGGGGATGAATTGACTAAAAAGAGGCTCCGGGGAACTTTCTTTGGGAAGAGAATGGAAATATTTTTATTTTGGATGAGGGTCTCTTGGTTCTGTTAAGTTACCTAAGTGATCACTTAAAATCTGTGCATTTCTTTAAATAATTATTAAAAACAAAAGTGAATTTCTACATTCACCAAAAAAATGTAAAGATAGAGGAATATACAGATAATAGAAAATTTTCAACTTTGGTCATTGCTTAGATGTCAGATGGAATATCAACAAAAACAACAAAGTATCTGCCTTAAAAGTTTCTTATCATCAGATGAGAAATACTGGAATAAAAAACACTTGCCATAGGGAATTGAATTGTATTTGAATACAAACAATGTTAAAACTGTTTCTCTACTAACTTTACCCAGATATTCTAAAATATTTCTCATCAAATTTATATGCTTCTGGAATAAAGTCTGTTTTAAAAGTGCATATATTCATGCATTTTATATATTAACTATATTTATAGGGTTAGTTAGCCTCCATAAAGTCAATACAGTTTTTTTTTTATCTGATATCTAAGAGAGTGTGGAAGAAGGAATTCCCCTGGTTATTAATTGCACTGTAATGTGATTTTCCCAACAGGGTGTCTCTTCTAAGTAGCACTCTACCATCTGCAAGCCTTAGGCAATAAATTCTGAAGATGGATATAAGAACAGCTTGAAAACAGGACTTTTCAAACTGAGAGATATTATTCTTTCCAGTATTGTTATTTGTATAGTAACGCTATGTGTATATAATGACTTAACCTCTAGGTAATTATATCTTCATCCCAATGCTTGAAATCATAATGAACCAAAAACCTGAATTCTTGATAAAATTGCAAGCTATTTTGCTAACAAGTAACCCTGTCTGCCTATTATAATCAGCTCAGGTTAAAAAATAAAAGAAGGCTTTTCTGGGCTCCATCCCAGAACAATTTAATTGTAATCTTAGGAAGTCATGCTAAGGCATCAGTAATTTTTAAAACCTTACCAGTTGATTTTAATGTGCAGCCAGAATGTGGAATTGCTGATAAGAAACACTAAATGTTGATGCCTATATATATCATCAGAGGAAAACAAGTGGGGGAGCAAACAGGTGTGCATAAAAGCTGCATTGTCACAAAACCCTGAACACCTGGGAACAATAATCAGATGGCAGAGAGCTATGATTGGCAGTTTAGAAGAACACAGGTTACCTTGAGCTACAGTAAAGATGAAAACTAAAGACATTTATAATGGCCTGTAATTTTACCTACAAAGCTTTTTTATTAGTGAGATTGCTCTTCTGCACAAAATGAGATTTATGGCATGAGGAACGCCTAAAGTAGTGTTTTCCATTTACATAAGAATAACCTCTTGTTATGGTTTAGACATGAGCTAGCCCCTGAAAAGCTTGAATGTGAAACAATGCAAGAAAGTTTAGAGGCGAAATGATTGAGTTATGAGAGCCTTAATCAAGCCAGTGCATTAGTTCACTTGAAAGCATTAACTGGGTGGTAACTGTGGGCAAGTAGAATGTGGCTAAAGGAGGTAATTCTGTGGGGGTACACCTTCAAGATTTCTATTTTGTCCCTGGTGAGCAGGGCTCTCTGCTTCCTGATTGCAATGTTCTGAGATGTTTTCCTGCTCCACACCCTTTTACCAAGATGTTCTGTCTCAGCTTGGGCCCAGAACAATGGAATTAGCTTTCTATGGACTGATACTTCTGAAATCATGAGTCCTAAATAAAGTTTTCCTTCACTACATTGTGCTTGTCAGGTCTTTCAGTTACAGTGCGGAAAGCTGACTAAAACCCTCTCATACAAATTATAGAAAAGGCTATACTCTGGAGATGTGTTTGAAGTGATTCTTTAGTAGGGCTCATGAATCTGTATTTCTAAATCAAGTTATTCCAAATACAGTTGGTTGAAAGTTTATACTCAGCTAATCAGTAGTCTAAAGACTGAAGGTACTTTAGACAGAATAAATCATATTATCCACAAAGGAAATGAAAGTAATATTTTTAAAGGACGAATAGACAAAAAGGAAAAGAAAATATGAAACCTACATTTGGGGACGCCCAGTCATTTCATGAAAAAAAGGCCAGAATTATTTGATAATAGAATTATCAGGAAGGATCAAAGGTAGAGTCAGGTATAATCAGGAAGAAGATGAAGATGATTAAATCTAGCACCAGCTACAGCACTATTACTGTATGATTCAGTAATCTTTTTTAGATAATATGTAGGATCAGCCATGCATTTAGGAAAACTTGTTTCCCTTTTGTCTACAGGTGAGGACTTTGGCTAACCAATTGATTGATTCTGACTCTATTCATGTCTTGATCAATTGAATATTGGCTTTATACTTTTTTTCTATAACATAGACAGCAAATATTTTTGCAATTGGAATCACATGGGAAATGTTATTTTTTAAAAAACATAATGTCACAGTGTTTGGAGCTCACATCTAGGGATATTTCAGGGCAAAGCCTAGGCATGGAATCATTTTTAAAGCTCTTCAGGTGAATATTAATGTGCAGAAAATTTTAAAACAATTGCCTTAGGTTACAATAACTCGGCTTATTAACATTTCTTGAGTAATTGAGAATTATACATTAGGAATTTTCCTAAGGAATCTGAACTACTAAATGAGTCTGATTTTTCTAATATTCTCAAATTGCTGTAATTTCAATATTCTGAGTCATTCTTAGAGGGAAAAAAAGGTCCAGTTATTGAAGACAATTCTATGAGGTTATAGCTGGTCCTTTTTACATTGTATTCTGCTTTCTCATTTTTTGGTAGCCAGAAATGGAGTCCATGGAAGCTAATATAGGATCATATGTTTGGCTTATTTTCCAATGGGAATATTTACATTTATCTACGTAGTTCTTTATAATAAGTTCATAATAAAACCTTTTAAAGGCATTCACAAATCTAAAGTTCTGTGTGATAATCACCCCTATGTTTGACTTCCTATTCACTGAGCATATCACTGATCTATTAATATCTTTTGACTCCCGAGTCTATTTAACTGCCAAATATTTAAATGAAAGACATTTCTAAGGGAGCATAAGTGCACATAATTATGTTATTTCATTTTAGGTCTATGTCTATAAAACTATTTTGCTCCTTCAAAGTGACAGAAATATAGAGGTACTATTAATTTAAATTAAAAGATAATATATTTTATCTGTTTGGTAACATTTTAAAATTAAAACTACAATAGATTTCTTTTAAATTTCTTGACGTTTTAAGCTATTTTTTCTGTATGCAATGATATGTGATAGATTAAAAATTATTTTCCTATATTTTATATTATATATATTATATTATAGGTTACAAATTATTTTCCTATATTTTAAAGATTGTTACTATAAGTATTTTTGTTTGTTTGTTTGTTTAAATAATGCTATGAGGACTTCAAACTTCAAAAAACCAAGAAAACAAATTGCAAGCAAAATTCCAGGTAAAATTTAAAAGTGCCCCTATTAGTCAGCCTTTTGTTACTGTGACCAAATGACTGAGATTAATAACTTAAGGGAGTAAATAGTTTTAAAGGTTTCAGTCCATGTGCAGCTGGGTTCATTGCTTTTAGTGCTATAGTAAGGCAGAAACTTCATAGCAGAAAGCTGTGGCAGAGGAAAGTTGTTTACCTCATGAAAGCTAGAAAGCACCAAAAGAGAGCAAGTGAGAAAGAGAGATGGGCCAGGGAGATAGGTAGTCCCAAAGGCACACCTCCAAGGACCTACTCCCTTCTATTAGGTCCTACCTCCTAGTTTCCACCACCATCCAGTAATCCATTAAATTATGAATCCATCAATAGATGAATCCATTGATGGGGCTAGAGCCTTCATTATCCACTTCCCAAATCCCACCTCTGAAGGTTGCTATACTGGGGACTGGGACTTCAACACTCGAACCTGTGCAGGACATTTCAGATCCACATCATAATATTGCCTAACATTTATCTACTGAGTAGATAAAAGCTTAAGGCAAAACTCTCAATATAAAGGTGTAAAATTAGTGAAAAGTTTTAATTACTATAATGTGGCTCTTGCATTTGTATACTTTCTCAATTAAACTAGTTACATTATATATATGGCAGTAAAAGACAATAGTAAACCATATTATAAATTTGTATCAAGGTTGGAAATATGTTATCTTGCATGTATGCCATAAGCAATTGCTGTGATCATCACGGCCAACTTAGCAGGTGGTGGGAGATTGGAAGAAATAAGACTCATTTAAATTATTGTCGAGCTGCTGTGCTCCTTTTCTGAACGGACACAACTTACTCGTTGTTCTTTTGACAGCTATCAAAATCACTACAGAGAAAAAGTGAAAAACATTGTCCTCTAGGATGCCCCTATAGTGTTTATTTCAAAGTGGACCCCCTCCCCCAGGGCCTTGTAGTGCTAGCAGCAGGATTCCCAGTAGGACCTATCATTTTCTTGCCACAGCACCACCTTCCAAGGAACAATCTAAGGAGGGGAGCTAACAACTTATGCCCTCAAAAATCAACAGAAATCATTGTTTTATGTGTCACGTCTCTGTGGTCTTGTGATCTGTAGACACCGTCAGGAATCTAAGCATCCCCAATAATTACTCTATCTAAACCTTCCTTTTGATTTTAACTATGAGTACGGTGTTCCACACTAACCTGATTTCAAAGACATCGTACTCTACAATCTGGAACTGTTTTACTTAGCAAATTCTTTCTATTCTAACCCTCTTGAAAGTCTCTGTGACTTCAATCCCTATGTGAAAGATAAATCCAACATTCTAGATTTAACCATTTTACTTTCAGCAACAATTTTCCTTACTTCAATTCAGCTGCTCATTCCAATGATCACAGCCCACAATTCATCATTGCCAGTAACAGTGGCCCTCCAATGTCTTGATGTAGAATCCACTATAATGTCATGATTTCCAATCCTTTTAGCTCATTCCATCTAGTACCTTCAGAACAACACTTTTTTAGCTCAGTGGGATTATCAATCATTGATTCATCTTTGTTGTCTATTACTAACATGCATTTTCTATTACCTTCCTTATTTCCTTATTTTGCTTTGTTAAGCAGCATACACTCCTGATTCATTATTGTTATTTTATAGCACTTAGCCCATTTCTCCTTAGGTGCTGCTCTTCTGGTGAAATCTCAATTTAACCTCAGTTTAAACCTGAATAGCTGGTTCTGTCTGTCAAAAATTGTACAAATAGAGTGCCTATTATCACTCTAATGTTTTTAATGTAAAAGTTAAATTGGCCTACAACATTGCATGGTCCTTTCCCTATATTTTCTTACCCATTCACTTCTCCAGTTATCATAGATTACTTCATAGGCTCTCTCTTCTAGTACTCAGATTTACTTGTTTTTCAGAGACCCAAATAATAAATATCCTTCTGGCCACTTCATGTCATTCTACCTATCTCTACCATTCCATAAAAACTGAGATTAGTGTTACTATTAAAATAGAAGAAATATACTTACACCTAAATTCAATCCCTCATTCTAGAACCAAATTCTTATATTCCTGCCCATTCAAAGACTCTTCTCCTGCAAATACACTATGTGCCCCATACCGCAACTCCTAATACCGCAACACCCCCCTCCCATTTTATACTTTTAATTCCAATTCATTGAAAACTATTGCTTGACTCTTAACTTTTCTTCCCTCTATGGTCACAAGTCTCTACTTCTCTTCAAAATGAAACACATTGAAAGAGCTTCCTATAAATACTGTTCACATTTCTTCAGCAACTATTCTCATTGAACTAGTTCTAATTGGGCTTTAGACTCATCTAGACCACTGAAACAGCTCTTCAAAGGTAATATAGAATTGGATCTAGCCAACTGCCAATTTCTTAATACATGAACTCTAAATCCCAGCAACATTCGCTAGAGTTGGCCATTCTTTTCTTGAGACAATTATTTACTTGTCTTCCAGGATGATACATTCATGTGTGTTTTTAAAATTATTTTATTAACTGTGCCTCTTTCTATCCTTTAAGTCAGAAATTATTCTCTTCTTTTGTACCATACTACTCTTAGGAAACCTAGTAAAATTTATGGATCTCTTTAGAATCAAACATTTTTTTAAACATAAAATGTATAAGTTTGCAAGGGGAACAACTCCTATCTAAATCATTTTCCAATTATATACTTCTAACCCTTGGATGTACTAGTATTTGTAGTTATTTAAATAATAAGATCTACCAGTGAGTAGATCTTATTAGCTATTTTGAATTTATGATAACCATAAACAATATATCATGCTACTCAAGACAGTAGTTATAGGACATAATATTATCAGTGATTGCTACTAATGAAGAAGTTACAATAACTTCTAAAATTACTCTGGCTAGTGTCCGTATTGGAGCTGTAAGAAATTGTTACATCACAGTCAATGGTTTTTAAATACAGTATGTAATATTTGGCTGTCTAAATTTGGCAAAACCCTTAATTCTCTCTTCATATTCTTTTGTTGAAAATACCTGCTGAGGACTGATCTGCCAATATTTATTTTTTGTTCTTCTAAATTTGCTAAGACACATTCACTAGGTCTGTTCTTTAAATTACTTCATTTCCTGAAGATGTTTACGTTTGCATTCTTATTTTGAAATTTATTGTGTTTCAGATCCATCCATTGACCTTTCTGCTTGAACTTGACACCTGGATTATGAATCAACATCTCATATGACACAAATCCAAACTCCTCTATTTCCCTCAACTATCCAAACCTACTGCACTTCTAACTTTTGTCTCAATGAAGTATACTCTCGATTGCCTAATATCTCCTCTCTCTTCTGTACTTTCTGATCCACTTTTTAATATTTTGAAATACTTATCTATGTTTTCAAAATAATATAATATTATGTAATCTGTGTAATATTATATATTTCCTTTCTTAATTATCTGAGCCACATTCCCCTACCCCTGCCTCCGACTCGCCCTTTTTTCTTCTTTTTGCATTACTGAGGCTTTAATTCAGGGCTTGTGCATCTACAAGCAACCACTGAACTAACTGCCTACCCAGAACTTTTATTATTTTTTTTTTTAATTTGAGACATAATTTTCCTAAGTTGTGTAACCTTGAATTTGATGCCTCCTGTATCAGCCTCCTGAGTAACTGGGATTACAAGTACGTGCCACTGCACTCAGCTTCTCAATAACATCTCAATCCACGTGTGACAAGCTGACTCCAAAAGCTTTCCCCGAGGTTTCAGTGGGTCCATTTTGTAAAATCCAGTGGGCATACTTTAATCTTAATTTTAGTAGATTTCTGAAAAGCACTTACTATTGTTGACCATGTATTCGTTCTTAACTTTCCATTTAACTTATTTTACAGCGATCTCCTAATTTACCTCCCCCAATGTTCATGAATATTTCTTCTTAGTTTGATTTGCAGACTGTCTTTTTCCACTTGACTATCAATATCTGAATATTTTAAGTCTTGGTCTTTGGCTCTCTGTTCTTCCTGTTTTATGTCCCAAGACAATGCTTTTCATAGGCACCTATAAAGTTATTGCCTACACACAGATTGATCACAGAGATTTATCCACTTGTTCTCTTCCAGATTCTGAGAATATAATAGTGAACCAAACAAATACCCTTCCTCTTGGTACAACAAAGTAGAATTAGTTACCTATTATTAAGTAACAAATAATTCTCAAGACTTCAGAATGTGGCATCTTATGTGTGTCATTTTAGCTGGATAATTCTGGCTCAAATTTTCTCTTGAAGTTGCCTCAGTCCTTCTCTGAATGGTTCTTTATAATTTGACAGTGTGAACTGTATGCCTGTGGGGGCAGAGAGAGAGGGAGAGAGAGAGAGAGAGAGCAGAGGTGGGGGCAGAGAGAGAGGGAGAGAGAGAGAGAGAGAGCAGAGATGCTGCAATCTTTACTTCCTAACCAATCTGGGAAGTTACTTTTACCAGATGTTATTAGTCACACAGGGCAACCCTGTTACAATGTAGGAGGTTACAAAGATTTATGAATTGCATTTGTGAGGATAATCAGAAGCCATTTTAGAGACTGGTAACCATAGTCAACTTCTCTGTAATCTCTCAAATATATCTCATATTCAAAGTTTCTCAATTTGAATTTGACATCTACACTCCACACATTCCAAACTGGCTCTTATTCCAATGTCCCCTCCCTTAATGAACTGTATTATTGCTGTTTATTGAATAACTATGACTTCTCTCAGTCATCTTGATATTTTCCTTCTGTATCCCATTTCTAAAACCAATTTATATTTCAAATTCTGGCAATCCACTTTTCTCCACCTCTACAAATATCACTATAAACCCACACAACACCATTTCTTACTTGAATCAGCCTAAGAACTTTCCATCTACCTTTTTATTGTAATTTAAGTTCTCTTCCAATCTGTTCATCACAGTATACATCTAATTGTATCATCCCTGTCCTAATGTCATGAAAATAAAACTTTATCCTGCCTTCAAAATATACAGTGTGATAATTTCCTGTTCACTAACTTACCACATATAGTCCCCTTCAATACCTTCTAAATCAAATATGATGGAATGCTAGAATGATTTAAGATCTGCCAATGAGGTGCAAGGAATGGTTTTAAGCAGGGGAAGATGTGATTTCACAGATCTTATTTCTTTTCTGACTCTCATACCCACCATCTGTTTCACTTTTATTTGCTCAATTCCATCTGGACTCCCAGAATACTAATTTTCCCCTCCCAATTCAGGCTTTCCATTGAGAAATTATTAAAATTCCTTCTGGAGGTTTAGAAGTCAAACACTCAAAATATCTCACTTTTTAAGAGTACAATTTTTAAAACAAGAATATATGTGAGAGAAGAAGGCTTAATATGGAGGGATAGTAATTTTGTCTTCATTGCTTTTAATGAATTCAATTATTTACTTTTTACAATATCAGGGATTGAACCCAGGGTCACTCTACTACTAAGCCATATCCTCAGCCCTTTTTATTTCATTTTTAAAATTTTTGCAATTGGTCTCACTAAATTGCTCAGGCTGGCCTGAAATGTGCAATCCTCTTGCATCAGCCTCTGAAGTCTCTGGGATTACAGACATGTGCCACCACATCTGGCTTTTTCTTCATTCTTTCTTGTAATACACACTACCACTTTTATTTGTATTTAATGCACATTTATTGTCACTATTTCCTTGGCCTAAAATATGCTTTCCTCATTAAGACCCTCTTGTTTTACTTTGAGGAGATTCCTGCTCATCCATAAAGTTCTAGCATTAAAATCACCTGCTATGTTAAAAAATAAGAATCATTAAATGTTTATTGAACTAAACATTCTAGTAGCATAGAATCACATATTTCTCTCCTTACCCTGTTTCTCCTATTTTAAGTAAAGCATGTACCTTAAATATTTTTTAATAGTTAAGTATATATTGCCATCCTGCAGCAAGAGTGAGATTTTTTACAATGTATAGGGAATATCTGAAGTCATAAATCAGGAATTTGAGAAACTGAAGATATCATGCAGTAGCCTAGAATATTACATTAACTTGAATGTTTAACCACATTTCACTTTGATCTTTGGCCCCCTTGAGTTATCTTTCTTATTAAACAGAACAATCCTGGCATCCTCTTCCTGTTGCTCATCTTCTGAAGGAAAACCTGCCCCAGGCCACTCTAATCATGTTTATTGCCTTGTAGCTAAGAACTCTTTGAATCTCACTGGCAAGTGGTTAAAAAAGACAAAGATAATTTTTGGATTGCCAATGCATTGTCTTAATACTTAGCATCAAATTGGTCATCTGATTGGCTTTTTCTATTGGAATAGGGTACTATTATTATAGGCATATGAGAGCCAAGAAACTCTAAATCAACAATCATTTTTATATGTTTTTTTAAAAGTATGAAATGGACTTTAAAACGAATATTTGTTTGTAGGTTGGACATAATCTATAGTAATAGGTTTTAAAAACAGAGAAGTTACATTAATTAAATCTGTTATATTTGTAACAGATAAAACATAATGTTTAAATTGCCTACAAAACACTAAGTTAAAGACAAAAATGCAATCTTTTTTTATGTTTTCTTTTTATAGTGTTTTTTTCATGAACAGGTTATTCTGGACATTGTAATTCTCTTATATACATGTTAATACAGTATTTTTTAACATATTACACTTGGAAACTTTTTATGAAAAAAAAAAATCATGCTTCTCCAAGAAGTTAAATATTTGAAAAACTAAATAAACTCACCACACAATTTCAGAGTTTGCTGTTAGACTGTAAACTAAAAAGTTGATGACCATTACAATGTCAGCATGCAGACACACACAAAAATATTATAAATGATGTAACAATTTCAAGTAGTCATCCCTAAGCATGCATATTGCTATAAAAGCAGCCAGGACAATTTTAACTGCATGAGGGTACAGAACACTAAGAAAAGTGCCAATCATAATGTCCTCAAGACATCTTTCTAACCAGTGACTGATGCCATTTATTTTTCCCATTTGTGTTTCAGTCTTCTACTGAACCAAGGAGATTTTTGTGACCTTCTCAAAACTAGTTTCTTTCATAAATCTTATTTCAAAGTCCCACTGTATTACTTTATTTCCTTTCTTTTTTTCTGGCAAATGAACCAAATCCATGGAACTCCTAATGGAACTATCTGGAGGGTTTTATGAATCATGATAACTTTAGTTTAACCCTTGTAAGTAGAAACTCTAACTTAAAAACAAAAGAAAAAATATGAGAAAATGTGATTTATTGATAAAATAAAGCTTAGCTCTCCCATAAGTTATAGCGCACATGTAGAAATAAGAAGATTATTTTTATTTTGACAATGTGAGATGGTAACTTTTCACTAAGTTCCTTGTATATGAGCAACCAGGGCCATGGAAATAGTACTAAGAAGGTCTTCAGCAAATAACACCAATTATTTAAAATTTGTAATAAACCTATGTGAAGCATCAGAATGTAGAATGGATTTTACTGAAAACAATATTTGAGTAATTATAATGGTTGATAGATTGGGTGGATGTGTTCTATATTCTTTTTTTTTTTTTTTTTTTTTTTGGTACCAGGGAGCGAACTCAGGAGCACTTGACTACTGAGCCACATCCCCTATTTTTTTTTTTGTATTTTGTTTAGACACAATGTCTCACTGAGTTATCTTAGCGCCTCGCTTTTTGCTGAGGTTGGCTTTAAACTCATGATCCTCTTGCCTCAACTTCCTGAGCTATTGGGATTGCAGTCATGGTCATCTCACCAGGCTGTTCTATATTCTTGGTAAAGTTAGCATATAAAGATCTCCATCAATACCGCATATATTTTGGGCTTTTAATTCAAGAAGTCAAAGAGGTTTCCTATTTGTTTGTGTTTCTCATACATATTATCCTAAAAATTAATAAAATACAAGGTATTTGAACCATGAAAAAGTAATATTTTCATGTTAAGTTTAATTTTGCATTTTATATTTTCTGAACCTTGACAAATTCTGTCCTTGCCATAAAATTAATATTTCCTCTGACCTTAAAAACACCCTCTGCTAGCTTACTACTCAATCTAAATTCAATTAAGCTACTGATTTTATTTGTAATAGTTATTGTAGAAACAAAAATATACCAGAGAGAATTAATTATTACCATATGATGACAATACGACATGTATTTTGGGTAAGTTATACCTAGTTTTAATTTAAAAGGCTTATTTTATTCTCTATTATATATCTGTTCAGATCTTTCACAGCTCAGTTAAGATAACCTATCTCATGAAGTTCATCCTAGGTATACTTTGATGATTCGACCATAACTAACCTCATCACCCCATGATATTTCCCAGAATATATTTATATGCTCCACATAAACTATACTTTACCTAATTTAAAAATTATTTTAGAATCTACATATATCTGTGTTTGAATGTATATATATTTTCTAAATAAGTTAAAATTTGTTAAATTATGTTCAAAACTTTATTGAGCAATTATATTGAAAACAAATATTGAAGATACAATGAAATGAATCTAGGTCCAACTTGTTTGGAATTATTCCAATGCCTCATCAACAAGAAAAGATCTATAATTTTCATAATTTAAATTTGAGTTCTTTCAAATAACACTCTTCGTCCTTCTTTCAGTGATAAAAGCTATTGTGAGAACTGTTACTGGAAGGACAGCATACTAATATTTACTGCACAGGTCAAGCATTAAATCGTTTCAAAATTATGGAGATCAGAACAACCAATGATGGACCGAGGGCTAATTTATAACACTGTACATAAGCACATATCACCCTCCATTAAGCCATCAATTACAGGGAGGTTTTTGGCATATTTTGGAAAATGAATTATAATTACAGAAGGTAAAATACTTCCCAATGTAATATATTATAAAGGATTGATAAGTACAGTAAATGTTAGTGATACACTTCATAAAATAGTTTGTCAGTTTTAAAATGTCTAAGATACTTGTCATTTACTCCAAAAAACCAAATTTAAAGTAATGAAAGTGAACTAAAAGGAGTTTTAATATTAGTGGTTCTTTTCCAATTTATTCAAACTGTCATGCCTATTGAAATTTATAAGAAGTAATGATCTAAATTTCACTTTATGGCCAATTTGTAAATGAAAGGATTTTGATTTAAAAGACTGCTTATGCTTGGACTTCTTAAGTTTACTTTGTAAAATTAAGAATGAATCATAATTTTATGCATATCTATAGCTTACCTGGAATATACCAATTGCTCTTAAAATTATATCCATATTATTTAATATGAAAACCTCTTAAAATTCTTTATTAAAAAGATTGGAACTTTAATAATACAGTCTCTACATTTTAAAAGTATATTTTTTCTCTCCACCTAAGTAAAGAATGGATTTAGTTTAGGACACTCATTTAAAGGGGAGATTAAAAGAGATTGCACCACTGGGCAATTCCTTTTGGATACTATCTCAATTTGCCAGAGAAAGTTTCAGACATTTAGAAAAGAAAAATAGCTTCTGTTAGAGTAGTGTAAAGTAATTGGCTAGAATCTATTCTTTGGTAGATAATAAGTACATTCTCACATAGATAGTAAAGTCTTTAAAGGAATGATGTCTATAGAAATGTGAATTTAGTTTCATGGAAAAAGGGTAATTTCCAAATTTATGTTAATACATTATAACATCTCACTGAATTGTGTGAGCAGGGTTTGATTTCATGAACCCAACTGGTGGTTATTTTCATCAAACACCAGGCTGAAACAGTCACTTGCATTGACTAGTGGAGAAGATTTTAAAGTTAAAAATATGATTATACAGAATCGAACCATGTGCATTAGGTTCATGAATATTGCATGAAAATGTCTATATCCTGATTCAGCCTAAATTCTAAAAAGAAAAATTGACTGTTAATAATTATATTAAATTAAGTTTTAAATATGGTGGGAAAATTTGAGAATGACATTATCAAACTTGAGGCCCAGTCTAAATCATAGAAGGTCCTGTGATGATGATAACATTTTAATTTTGATAAATGTGTATGACTTTTCAGGGTGAGGAGAAATATCCAAGCAATGGATGATGGAATAATACTGAAAAGCAATGTTGAAGCCATTAGGTAGGAAAGCCTGGCATCAGGCACTCCCAGTAGCAATCCTACTGGTTTACCAATGTCTGGTTCACGTGGAGTCCTGCCTAGCTCCATCTCAAGTTCAGCACAGTACCTGAAATGAGAGTGACCCTCTAAGAGCCAAACAGCCTATCTACCCCGTCTATATCCTGTAATCCCAGCAGCTTGTGAGGCTGAGACAGGAGGATCTCGAGTTCAAAGCAAGCCTCAGAAATTTTTGGAAGCACTAAGCAACTCAGTGAGACCCTGTCTCTAAATAAAATACTAAATAGGGCTGGGGATGTGGCTCAGTGGTTGAGTGCCCCTGAGTTCAATTGTCAGTACCAAAAAAAAAAAAAAAAAAAAAAGAAGCAGCAGCAGCATCCAGCACCCAGGCAAGACTCCTTCCACACTGAAACCTTATACCTACCAATTCCCTTTGATCTTTACTGCTATAATTAAAGCAAGGGGCAAAGGAGGCTCTGTCTTTGTTAGGCGCCCTACCCTTTTGGTTTGCTTAACTTAGCAGTGTCCCCCCACCCCCTGCTCTTTTCAACTATATTTCTGGTCTTTTGTAGTACTACCTTTATAGCTTTTATTTTGCAGCCAGCCCATCCCTCCAAGGGGAACCCTTTCCCTTGCCCACGTGGGATGTGAGCAAGAATACTTAAGAAAGAACAAAGTGGGAGATGCAAGAAAAAGAATTGAAGAAAAAGAAGAGTGAAAAAATAAAGTGGTACCATGAATAACAATCATTTATTTCTTAAATCAAAATCAGTACACCAGGTCAGAGTCACTCAGGGATGGAAGTAGATCAGATTGCTGGGCCCTGCACCAAGATCTCTAATTTAGTAGGTCTTGAAAAGGTCCTGATATTCTGAATTTCAAGTTTGCAAGTGGTGCTATATATGCTGTTCTAAAGAGCACATGCTAAGAACTGCAGTGAGGGCTGGAGCTGTATCTCAGTGGTGAAATCCTTGCCTAGCATGTGTGAGGCTCTAGGTTCAGTCTCCAGTACTGCAAAACCAAATGAAACAAACAAACAAAAAACAAAACAAAACAAAAACAATAGAGTAGAAGTGCATGATAAATAGGGGAGATATATTTTAAGAAAAGGAGATGGTTGAAATAGCAAATATAATTGAATATCCCAGAATAATGAATATAAAGAACTGATAACCTACTCTTCTATTCTGACCTTCAGTTTCCTTCCTTATTCTCACAAATGAGTTAGAAATTAGTGATTTGTATTAATGACATTGACAGAATTAAAAGAAGTTTAAGGCTATATGTATAGCTCGCAAATGAAAGCAGTAAATTTGAATTGCTTTAAAAGGTTTATTTGAAATGATAGGTGGAGGCTTTAGGGCCTTTGTTTCTGGTACTTCCAAGATAATGAATAAAATGATATATTGTCCCATGATAAGCCATAGGATAGAAAGAATGCTCTCTTTCTATGCTGGTGGTGGTGGTGGAGAAACTCTTGTAAAGAGAGACTAGCATAAGTCTTTCTACAAGCCTCAGGCTCCCTCCTGCAGGTACCAAAGAAGAAATTAGTGAAGGAGCAAGAAGAAGCCGGGGGAAGAGGCTGAGGAGGAATGTGATGTGAACCCATGGGAGTTCATGGGAAAGAGTCTCATCTGCTAAGGAGTTTCCAATGAAATTTTATGGAACCATAATTGGACTTCTCTCTGGTATATTTTTATTATGCAGCCAATAAAAATGGGCTTCTCATGGAAGCAGTGAAAAAGTTAAGCTGTGCATGCTGATTTTGGCACATGTCCAAGAAGACTTGTGGCTGATTTACATTGATTTGGCAATTCAATAATTTCCCTCTTACTCTTTTTATTTTCATGTAGTTACTTAAACCCAATTTTGTAAACTTGTTTACAGTGATTAAAAAATTCAATCATGGCTATTTAAATACATTATATAAAATTCAGATTTCTAGTATCTTTGGGGGAAAATCCAATATTTGCAATAAATGGGAATCTCAGAGAAAGCTCTAATTCATTTAAAAAATATTTTTCTTATATCCTAGCTAAATCTATCCCTATATTATGTCAAAGTACTGGCTTTTATCTGTCACTTATTTATGTGAACACACATATCATGTAAATTCCCCCCTCCAATTGCCTTGTAAATATTACAGACCAATTATTTTTTGTTTTTTGTTTTCATTTCATCTTATCTTTTAGCACATTATGTTTAT
Organism: Ictidomys tridecemlineatus; assembly: GCF_052094955.1. Lineage (NCBI taxonomy): Eukaryota > Metazoa > Chordata > Mammalia > Rodentia > Sciuridae > Ictidomys > Ictidomys tridecemlineatus. The sequence continues at coordinate 181,004,619 of NC_135478.1, read as the reverse complement.
TCAATCTTTTTTTTTGTGTGTGGTTTGATTCCCATATCAAGTAAAGAATGTGCTCATCTAAGCTCACTGAACCTCGTAATTATTCCCCTAACACTGTAGTGTTCAAAACCAGATGTGTTTTAGTCATTATTGGTTTGTAATGAACATTTATTGCTTTTGCCTTAACTTTATCTTTTCCCATTTTTTAGTGACAGAAATCGTTTTGGGGAGAACTCTCTTCCCCTAATATCACAACATAACAGAGGCACACAAACTCCAATCCCTGGGGAGTTGATTTGAGCTGATCAAATGCACTTTCAACAGGAGTTCTTTGGAAATATTGGGAGGATAGAGTCTCTCTTTTCATGAACTTTGAGCTGTGTTGATATGAGTCTTAGTTGCTAGGGGGAAATTCTGTGAAGAAAGTCTACATGAAAAGGAAACTCAACAGAAAGAAAAGTTGAGTCAAAAGAGACTATTAAATGATGAAGTCCCTTGAGTCTTTAAGCTCAAGACTGTAGGAAATGATATATTCCCTGTTTCCAATTAAACCAGTTTGAGTTGAAATTGTAATGTTAATTTAAACCATTGTTAGGAGACTGAGGTGGGGGTGACAGACTCTGGAGACATATGGCTAGAGTCACGCTGACATTTGAAAATTTTCAGAATGGTAAATATGCAATGAAATGCATTAACAATGCATTCTACACACTCACAGGCTATTGTAACTCAGAGTCTGGGCCCTGGTCAAACAGCACCTTCTCCTCTAAACCTGGGAACTTGTTAGAAATCCCAAATATCTCATCTTCCTCTTATACTCAACCAGAATCTTCAGCAAATTCTACATGTATTTTCATGCAGGTTACTATCCTTTAAGAATCTGTCCTATAAGTTGTTGTGAGATTTTGTCTTCCTAATTCTGCTTTCACCCTGGCTATTCCCTCTATACTAAGAGAAAAAAAAAAGTAAAAATAAAACTATATCCAGATTCCTACATAGCTAAATCCATATTCTCTTATAAGTGTTTCTCAATTTTTACCTTTTCAATGAAAGCTAAGTTCTCTACCTCTTTACATGAGAATGTAAATTCTTTCAGGAAAATAATTTTGGTATATTATATTTTATGACATATCCCAAATATCTGATGGTACTGATAAATGCTCTTCCCTTGAACAACTTTAATCAGATCCCAATGCATGCTTTTTTGAGTTGGCTTTGACCTTGGGTTTCTGTATCCCTCCTTATCTAGTCCGGTTTTAGTAGAAACCATGCTTGGTTATTTTGGGAGGAATCTTCTCACCCTTTGATCCAAATTTCCTCCTGTAGCTGTTCTAATTCCTCATTTTTTTTCATCATTCCCCATGTGATCTCATTATTCTGACCTGCCTTCAGCAAGAATCCTGTTAGGTTAGATTTGCAGAAATCCTCATACCCTTGATATTTTTTGGTAATAATTTTCCATATAAGGATTCCCTCACTTCCACTCTAACTTACTTCTTGACTATAAGTTGCCACTTGATCTTGTATTCAAAATTGAGAGCATTTTTTTTCATATTGCTATTGTCATGACACTTAACTATATGAGTTCTAAATAAAATTTTCCTTACCATTTTAACAAATGTGAGAATAATATTTTGTCTAACAGAACACAGTGCTTAATAAATATCTATTTTATCAATTGATCGCAATCTAATACTAGAAAGAGCAACAAGATAGGTACCTACCCACATCTCAGACATCATCTTATATTACTCTCTCCCTATTCCATTAAAATTCAAATATTCTCTTCTTCTATAGTATTTGAATACACCAAGTTAGTCCTGCTCAGGACTTTTTATACATCAGTGTACATTTTGTGTGTCTCTAAAATTATTGTAGCTATTATTTTTAATATGTCTGTCTTTTAACCTTCATATTAAAGATATAAGTAATTTATACTGTATTTTTACAGCATTAGAGCTTTCTAAATTTGACTGTGGGCTTATTTTTATCAGTGAGTTTTACACTTTCATCTATTTTTATGTCACTAATTAGCATCCTTTTCTTTCATCTTGAAGAATTCCCTTTAGTATTTCTTGTAAGACAGGCCTGGTGGTGATGAACTCCCTAAACTTCTGTTTGTCTTGGAAAGTCTTTATCTTTTCTTCCTTTTTGAAGGTCAGCTTTGTACAGTATTCTTGCTTAATAGTTTTTTTTTTTTTCCCTTCAGCATTTTTAGTAGATCATACCACTCTCCCTTGGCCTCTAAGATCCCTACTGCTATCCTGATTGGAATTCCCTTATGTTATTTGCTTCTTTTTCTTGCTGTTTTGAGAATCCACTTTTTGTCCTTGATTTTTGAACAGTTTGATTAGAGAATGTCTTGATGTAGTATTGTTTGGATCAAATCTGATTAGACACTTTTATTTTTCCCATACCTAGATATTTATACCTTTTTTCCAAATTCCAAAGCTTTCTACTCTCTCTTCTCCTTCACAAACTAGTATACCTCAACCATTTGCTCTTTTGATGCTGTGTCCTAAATCCTATAAACTTTCCTCATTAGTTTTCATTATTTCATTCTTATTTTATCTTCTGTGCATTTTCAAATAACCTCTTTTATTTAACATGCTTTCTTCCCCAGCTTCATCAATTCTTCAGTGATGCTTGAATTGCGTATTTTAAACTCCAAAATTTCTGAGTTTTTTATTTTTTTTATTTTTACTTTTTGGTACCTGGGATTGAACCCAGGGGCACTTAATCACTGAGCCACATTCCTAGCTCTTTTTATTAAAATACATATCTCAGCCTCCTGAGCATGGGATTACAGGTATATGCCACTGTGACTGACTCTGTTGTTTGTTTGTTCGTTTGTTTTTTTAATTCTACCTTTCTGTTAAATTTCTAGTTTGGATTATTAATTGGCTTTCCGGTTTCACTGAATTGTATTTTATGTATTTTCTTGGAGTTTTGAGCTTTCTTAAAACAATTATTTTGAATTCCTTGGCAGGAATTCATATACCTCCATTTTGGGGGATCAACTACCAGGAGATTATGCCTGTTACTGAACATTTATCCAAAGGAAATTAAGTCAAATGTGGATGACAGATTGTCAACCTCTTCTGAGCCGGTACTTATTACACTTATTACACTCACCTACCAGGTCTATCAATACCTGGATTGTTCACCTACCTGCTCAGGAAAAACACACAGTTAATTTTAAGATATGTCTGATAGATGAATATTTATGTAAAGACAGAATGGAAAATTCCAAAATCACTTTGAAAATTGGCTACTCTTGAGAATTCACATTATTGTAGTCTTGAAATAAGCTTAGAAAAGTAGCTCATATCTAATTTTAAAAGGCTTTGAAGGCAAAAGTTAGGAGTTCAGGCTTATAATTCTTATTTGCCATTTCATAAAGATATCTAACTATCAATGGTCACCTATTATGTTCAGAGGGAATCTCAGGCCACATTAAGAATCTGTGGAGTAATTCTATAATTCATAGCTGTCTTTTCTCTGCATGGAAATTGTTAATTATCATTATAGTTTCTATTTGTTAGTTATATTTAAGCCTTGCTCTACAAAGTTGGAAGGAATTACAGACTTCTCACAATTTCAAACATTTTGTGTTCATTTTATATTCATAGAAACTTTCAGAGTTGTTATATTGTCGATATTTCAGGCAAAAATGTTGAGTAATAGGTTAATTAGTTGGTTCATGAACATAGAGTTAAATATTGGAGTAAGTTGTTTTTTAATAAATATTTACTAATTTCCAGCCATTTGAAAATACAGCATATTGCATAATTTGATGTATGTATTTTAAAATAATATCATATTTCCTTAATTAAAAGTCATATACTCAAAAATCTACCATTATTTTATTAGTGATTTGTAGCAATTCATAATCTTAATAAAACTTACACCCCTGGCTCATATCATTTGTAATACACATTCATATTTCAAAAAAAAGTAAATAGAGAAAGAATCTGAAAATAAAACAAACTTACCAAAAAAGTAAAAATTTTAAAAAACACAGAAATTTTGAAGTTTAAAAATGATAGTTTTCAAAATCAAAGGTAACTAATAAGCTTTCATTTTCAATCATTGTAATCTAAATTGTGTGTTCATATTGCTCCAGTTGGATTTTCTAGGGAAACAGACATGAAATTTGTTTTATGGGTTCAAAGTTTCCAATGGATTGTAACACCTAGGAAAGAAAACCAGGATTAAGCAGGAGTTGACATTATACAAACCTGAGAAAAGTCTCTGTCTGCTCTTTGGAGGAGCTTCAGAGTACAATTTTTAGATGAATCTTGCCTTGAGTAGAATTGAGTAGACCTTGGGGACACTAACATAGTCATTGACTAGGGGATACCTTGGGAATAGTGTGACTTGCTCTAAAGATAAGGCCAGTCTTTAAAAATATAACATCTGCTTGTTAGCCACACTCCTGGAAATCTGAAGGAGGATCTTGGAAGATCCGAACATTATATCTCCATATGCTACACATATTTATCACAGAATCAACATTAGAAGAAGTATTTCTAGAAATCTCTACCATAACCAGAAACATCATTGGAATTTATTTACATCTCATTATAATTATTGACTAATGTCTTTCAGAGGTTTTATGTCCCAAAAGATATGACATGATTCTACACAGCTGGCTTTCTTTTGAAACTTAATTCACCAACTTGAAACACAACCCTGAAATTTGCTCTCACATTGTTATTTTATTGATCAGGACTTTCTGTTCTTGGTACATTTCGAACTGTTTCAGAGATATGTTATTTAAAATTTCCTAATTAACACAGACAAGAAAAATCACACATAAAATATGTTTATTAATAGAAATCCATGCTTTTCAATTCTTATTAATTTGTTAAAGTAAAATATACTACATATATTCTAGAAATAGTTATAATAACTTTTCTTTATCTTCAAAATTATTTTTTCTTTATTTTGGCATACTCATAATTTGTAGTACTATAATTATTGATATTACTCCCACATGAAATGTAATATTTCCCAATGAGGTATTCATGAAGACTGAACATAGTATATAATCATAGTCTCAATTCAAAACCCCTAATTTAAGCCTGTTTATGTCTATCCAATCCCAATTTCCTAACTATGACTGTCACATTTGGTATTGAATGGATATTAAGTGTCATACTTACATAAATCAAATTGTCCAATACAAACTATACTCAACTGTGATCCTGTTGTGATATTTTACAGAACCAATCCCCTGATGTATTAATTCACCATTAATTAAAACTGCGTTTAACTCAGTGGGACTAATGCATTCATGCCTTTATCACTAATTGTGTGACCTATAAATATTAAGTATGGTAAAAATAAATATTTTCTAGTATTGTTACTGATGTTTTCTACTGTAGTTATTAATTCCAATCTATAAGTTAGCCCCTGTAGCTCTCTTAAAGGACAAGTGAGTGGGCCAACTGGCAATATGTTAATGTGGCCTTTCTGGCATACCATCCCCTCAAGCTATGGGCTGAATTCCATTTTCCTGCATTATCTTTTGTGGCCTGGTTGACTGGCTTTAATAAAATGTGAACAATAAATTATAGACAGACAGGTATGTCTCTCTTAACTGTAGAACTAGTAAAATTTTAATAATTCGTTCAGTAAAAATACAATCAAGTTTTATTCAACAAAATAAAGTTTTAATCAAGTTTTATTTAGCAAGCAAATCATTTCAGTTTGAAAATAAAGTGAAATTGAAAGTATTCACTTCCTCAGATGAAAGCACCAATGACTAAAATTCTAACCATGAAAAAAAGGAAAAGAAAGTAATGATTAAGAAGCATAAATATGAAAGCTCTTAAAGCCACATGCATTATTTTCACCTATTGGAGAACTGAAATGTGGTGAATACCAAGGCCAGAGAGATCATGTTTCAAATACCAGACTAGGGTCAACTAGGGTAAACTTCCTATGCATCTTATATCAGGATTTGGAATTTATGCTTATATTTACCATGTTTTAGAAATAATCTGGAGGATCTTCAAGGGAAAGAAATTACATGTACTGAATACTTGGATATGCAATAAATTTAGACAAAAGTTGGCACAAATTGTTTGAAACAAAAATGAATTATGTAGAGAAAGACACCTTACAAATCCAACACCCATGAGAAGAGTCAAATACTGAGTGCTTCTTATTTGAGTTTTTGTAATAATTACCCAGATTTTTTGATGTTCAGTAGAAATACTGCTACCAACAAATTGGTTTATATGCTCATAAAACTACAAATTTTTGTCTAACTTGCAGGTTGAATTCTTAGAGAGAAATATCAATTCACTTAATTCATAAAATTTAAGAGTATTAATTGAATATTTCTGTTCAAGGTAAAATTAACATGGCAATGAGTTATTAGGAGATTGAACAATTTAATTATGAAAATATAATCTTCAGAAATTATTTTTGATGACCAAAATATTATCACTTATTTTCTCTAGCAATTCATTTTTTCTAAAGAAGTATTACTACAACATGGGCATACACTTATATACTTTTAATTGACTTTACAAGAAATAAGCAAGGGCAAGACTTGTTCTTATAGTTAACATGAACATTTATGAAGTGTCTCTCTAAGTTTCTATCACTTTTTTGCGGGGACGGTCCTTTTTAAGTACACATGCCAGCAGAATCCATTGTGATATAATTATACAAGCATGTAATATATCTTATTCTATTTAGGACCCCATTCTTATGGATGTGTTTGATATGGGATTCACTGCTGTTTTTATATATGTACATGGGAAATGAAATGAAATGTCAGATTCATTCCACTGTCTTTCCTTTTCCTATACCCCTTTTTTTTCTTCCATTCCCCATTGTTTATTCTAATCATGTTTTTAGTAGGATTTTCTACTGAACTGATATTATAACCTAACTCATTTTAAAAGTGTTTTATTGAGCCTGGAATTTAATTTGAATACTTTAGAAATATTTTTATTATAACACATAAATAAAATAACTTGAGCAATTATTCAGAAAATAATTTATTGAAAAACCCTCATTCTTCAGTAAAATTAACTAAAATATTTCCTTGTTCAGAAAAGATAATATAAGGACCTTATTTAATCTGTGCTAGAAAACATCATAATGTACTGTTTAATAATACAGTGCTTTAAATTTGGCTAGAATTTTTTAAATAGAGTAGAATTCAATTACTTACGGCATGATTTGGGGCATATGACTTAAAAGATCTGAGTTTCTGTTTTCTTATCTTTTAAATGCAATTATTAAAAGGATTTTTATGAGAATCAAATTATGTAATTCATTTGAAGTGCACAATGCATTATGTAAAACATAAGAAGCAGTTGATAAGCAATAACTATGCTCCTGTAGCTCAAAATTATTTATACTATCAATTATTGTCTTATAGTATCAATTTAATTTTCAACCTATTTAAAGGGGCACAATACCAAATTCATGTTAGAACCGATTTCTGTAAATTAGTAAAGATGACAATAGTACTTCTACTAAACTTTTAAATTTCATAGGCCCAATGACTTGAATAAAATAGAATTCCTCACTTATTCATTGTTTTGTTTTTCCAACAGCATGCTTAATAAGATAAAGTACTAGGTGACTCCTTGAGATAGGACTTGGGAGGACCATATTCATTTCTTCATATACAATATAAGAGAAAATAGTGCTTCTCATCTACTTAATTGTCATTGGTTCACACTATTTCCTATATTCGATATTTTTATTACATAAGAAAAATGGATTAAAAAGCAATGCAAAAATCCTTACAACAATTCCCAGAGGCCAGTTACTTGCTGTTCTGTATTGCTAAAATTTAGATTTCACTTTGTAAGAGTGTTGTGCATCCTCTTAAATCCCTGGAATTCACTGGAAATTTTTCAATTTAGTTCCAAAGAGTTACCTGAGATCCTTTTTATAGGTGACAACCTGAAAACAAGTCCATCTCTACAGCATTTAGCAGGGCTACAAAACTGATGTCTTTCTGGCCACTGAAGTAACTGGCCCTAGAGACAAAAGAGGATTGTGATTGGACTGTATAAAGTAGTTCATCTCATAGCATTTAACTTCATGACAGAACAGCAATAATTATGATGGTCAGATTTTTCCTTCACTGTCTGGTGAGAACAGATTCATCAACTCTCATATTCTGAGTCTGAAATCCCTTGATATCTTCCTGAAATAAAAGGACAAGAATGGGGACCTTTTAGTAAATGAGGAAGAGAATCTTTACTTGGTGATCATTCTGTAAGATTTTACAATGCATTTCATGGTGTAAATGACAGCATGATAAATTATAAATAGCTGGTTCATTTATAAATATCTTGGCTCCTAATTCCAGCTGTTGGTGAAGAATTTTAGTTTTGTAGCTAAATACAATGTAGCTTTAACTTATCATTAAGAAGATGAAAAGTATATCTTTCAATGAACATAATATGAAATATTAAATATTTGAAAGACTATTAACAATAAAATACATACTGCTGTCCATCATAGAAATTTGAAATGCACAAACATAAAAAGTACTGATAACATATTCTACATGGCATAATATTACTTGTCAAATATGAAAGAACTCTCTAAGGTAAGTATTCTTTTGACAATACTTTCTTAATGATCATTAGTTTTGAAATTTAATAATTACCTATGGCATAAGAATCAAAACAGAAAAAAAATCTCATTGTTTAAAGAGATGAAGTAGAATAATAAAATTTGAAATTTGTTTTATTGATGTGATAATTCCATTGTTTTATTAAACTAAAATGGTAGACTTTGTCACAGATGATCTATAGAAGACTAAAAAATGATCTCATTGGTTTTTATTTTTTATTTTTAAAATTATTTCAGATAAATTTTAATTTTAGAATAGCTGTAGATTTACAGAACAGTACAGGTAGTTACCATGTATACCACACCCAATACCATATATTGTATCCATCCTATATATCAGTATGATATGCTTATCATAACTAATATATGTAATATACAAAATAGTAATAATATATTACTGTGAATTAAAGTTAACATTTTACTTAGATTTCCTCAGTTTTTAATTTGTTCTTTTTGAAATCTTGTTTTTTAATCTGACATTCGTTTTCTTTTCCAGCATCCCATTACCACATTACCTTTGATCTTTGGGTCCCTTCATCTCCTCTAGACTGGGGCAGTTTCTCAGACTTTGTTTTTGATGAACTTGACAGTTAAGGGAGTACTGGATAAGTACTCTGAAGCATATCACCCAAACTCTTTATTATTTTAAGAAAATATTATAGTCCTTTCTTACTCATTGGCTTTTCCTTTCTCAATTTCTATTATGTGTAATCAATCATGGTCAACTATAGTCATAAAATATCAAATGTAAAATTTCAGAAATAACTTATAAGTTTTAAATTGTGCACATACCTTAGAAGTATGATGAAATATTATATCATCCAGCTCCATTCCACGCAGTATGTAAATCATACCTTTGTCCAGTGTTTTAATCCGTAATAAGAGTCACTTACTGCCTTTGTTATCAGATCAACTGTCACAGTCATAGTACGCTCTTATGTTCAAGTAATCTTTATTTTACCTTATAATGTGAGAATAATGACCCAAAGGAGCACCAGGGCATTAAACATGGAACACTAATTTTGGAACCGTGTGGCAACACTGCAGCACATATAAGAAAAAGCTTAGTATGAATATGGCTTAGGCATCCACTGGCAGTTCTTGGATTACATCCATCCATGGCTAAGAGGAGACTACTGTATACTGTTAACCTCACTTACAAATACTGGAGGATTTGACTCTCATGCTAATTTTGACAAATGTTGGTATTTTATCTTGCCTTAGATTTTCAGTAGTGTTACCTTTGTAAAAATCAAAATGTAAATCATACAAATTGGCAGAGAGCCAGATAAAAGCCATCATGGACTAATTTACACAACAGTGCTTCAAAAGATGATAAAACAAGTGTAATCTAGAAATGAAACAAACTAAAATTAGTCTAGATGGACATTAAATAAACGGGATCCTTGAGAAATTGCAACCCTCCCAGGATCACAACTGCAATTAGTTAATACAGAAATCAATAGAACCAAATAAATCTTAGAGGAAACTGATGTCACATTGCATGCTGGTGGCATGGAAGCACATACATTGTGATCTCAGGAACCCAAACTTGGAAATAGTCTTTTCCAAATATTCATATAAAACCAAGCCTCCTATGCATTTAAAAATAATTTTTAACTTCCTCTTTAGGTTTCCCCTCTTCCAGATCAACTCTGAGAATCAAATGTTGCAAGAAAAGAGCCAGTACTGATATTGACTGCCAGGGTGTTAACTGCAGAGCCAATTTCCCCCACTAAGACCTCTCTATGACCCAGTTAACATATCCATATGGTTGAGGGAAATTTGTCTTGCTAAATTCAAAAATACACATCCATCAATTAGTGGTATGTTAAATATTAAATTTACAAAAATTCTACAGATATAAAGAAGGTGAAATTTTTCAATTTGGCTTCCTAAAAGCATGCCCTGAAAATAAAATAAAATGTTAACATGACTTAGGTAAGTCATAAGTATAATTAAATATTGGATGAGAGAAAATGATTATATGAATAGCATTATAAAAGTAAAATCAGGAACAGTTATGCTTTGAAGGTATTAAAACATACTGATTATTTCTATAGTGGCATAATTAGATAATATCAGATTTATTATCAAGATTGATTATCAATATCAAGACCTCAGCATCATAAGAAAGCTATTTCCACAAACTTATGAACTAGATGTGGATATAGAACTAGGAATAAAATGGCACAAAAGTGGTTGTTGCTAATAAGGTAGACAAGGAATAGCTTCACAGAAACAGTGACATTGAGAAGGGGGTGATGTTCTCTAGATTGTAAACAGGAGAACAAGCTTTTAAAATAAAGACACAAAATACACAAGGAGTCTAGAAAACTTTCAATGTGCCTGGAATTAGTAGATAAATAAGATGCGAGAACTGTCAAGATAGACTCTGTAGGTAAAGTTCTTATATGTCAAAACCAGGGATACCATTGTTGTTGTTGTTCTTAATTTATTGGCAATGAGCTTTTGGGAATTTTGAATGTTTGAAGCAATATGATTGATGTTTTAGAAGGAAAATCTCAGATAAACTGAAGCCTAGACATAAATCAGTAAGGATGAGGCATAGCTAACCTGTGAAATAGAAGTGGAGATGCTGGAAAGTGGATATGAAGTAAAAGAGCAAATTCTGGAACATTCTTCTAATAAATTGCTGATGATAGGCGTGTTCATGAGGTTTTATGAAAACTGCAGATGATATGCTTGTTTGTTGGACACAACTGAAGATGTACATTTCTTAACAACTACAAGGATAATATATTCAGTAACTCATGTTAAACTACAATTACAACATACATATCTGGTAATCAAGGACAGGTTCTGGGCAGAAGAAATTAAATAATTTTATTGACTTAGTTGTATCATTTGAATAGATAAACACTGAAAAGTCAGTAGAAACTGAAATCAAACCAATTAAATGCAAGAATTTTTTTCTTGTATAATAGGAAATCAGTAAGTAAAGATGTAACAGATTGGTTACTCAGGGTTCCAACTGGATTTTGCGGTGATTCTCTCAGCTCTGATTATGTTTTATTCAGCCAGCTCCCCTCTTTGTCACATACAGTCACTGGTGACACCTGGGGAACTGTGCTTCCTTATCCATGTCCAAGATGGAAAGGAGAGCAATTTCATTCCCAAACACAGAACTAAAAAGTTCTGTGTTACGTTAATCAGGTTACATCTACCCATGTTTACCCCTGTAACCCATTTTTTTGATGACCTAACAAAAGATAACCAGGTTGAAGATATTCAACTTGACATGCTACTACGTTTTAAGAGAAAAAAGGAATGCTGAATACCCATAGAATGTTGAACATCCTACTCTAGTTTTATTTTTGTTTTCAGTATCTTCCAGTCAAGTCTTTATTCGTTTCATTTTCATATATGAATTTTAGATTGACCTTGTCAATTTCTTTAAGATACCTGTAATTGTGATTAAGTTCATACTAATCAATTAGTCACATTTATGGAAATTCAAATTTTCACACATGTCTTCATTGCAGGAACATCAACATGTTTCCTTTCAAACAGATTGTATTCCCTAATTGTTTGTTGCTGGTTAACAGATATAAAAATTATTTGTATAGTCTATTAAATGTAAAGTCATTGTTAAATTCACTTTCTATGTACTCATCTCTTTCAATAACCAGGGTATCAGGGGTTTTTATCTTTTCTTTTTTATGTCTGAGACTGTTTTTCTTTATTGACTTATTTCTTTGAATATATATTTAATACAATGTTCATGAGCAGGATTGCTCTGTTCTCCTTTGCAGAAAAAAATCTTTTAATATTTAACATTAGCCATGAATCTTACAGTGTTTTCTTTTATGAATATTTCTTATCAAATTAAAGAAGTTCTTTAATTTAAAGAATTTTTATCAAAAATGCATGCTCAGTAAGGTATTTTTATGCATTTGCAAGATGTGAACAACCAACTTTTCCCCATTTTTAGTGAAATTACATTGTTTTATATTTTATTATATTTTAACATTCAAAACTTGATTATAAAATTGCATACTTTTTCATATTAATAATTTATTTTGTTTTTACATTTTAACTTTTTTTCATAAAGTAAATTGATCTGAATTTTTTCCCTTTATTTTAATTTTCTGCTCATATTTTGATATAATTTTAATGTTTTTATAGAAGAAATTGAAGAGATTTTCAATTTTCTATTCTCTCAAGAATTTTATTTTAAATCAATACTACTTCTTAATTAGCCCATTTAAAACTTAATTCAATCTGTGACTGTTCAATCCCTGGTTTCTTAGGCCTGATGTATTTGCTCATGCAATGTATTCTTTGAGTACTACCACCTGAAAGATTGGATGTTACTATAACTTTTCCCTTTTTGTAAGCCTTAAACTCCAATTTTTATCAGTGAAAATGAGTTTCTCCCTATTTTTCACTTTTTTTTTTTTTTTGGTACCAGGGATTGAACCCAGGAGTGTTTAACCACCGAGCCCATGAGTGCTTACCCACTGAGAGGCATCTCCCACACTTTCAGTATTTTTATTTTGACAGAATCTCCACACTTTTAATATTTTTATTTTGACAGAATCTCAGTAAGTTGCTTAGGGTCTTGCTAGAACACTGGATCCTCCTGCCTCAGCCTCCAAAATCACAGGGATTACAGGCATGCGTCACTGTGCCTAGTTCTCTCTCACATTTTGGAGTTTGTCCTGTGTCTTATAAATTGATGGGTATTTCTGGGGGAAGCAGCATCAATATCAAGCTGGCCTATGCCCTTCCTTTCTGAATGACATTGGTCCTCAGAGCCTCAATTGCTCTGTGACTCAACTCTTTACTGCCTTCAGACTATGGTTTCCTCCCTCACATTTGATCAATCTTTCTGGGTGTTAATTTTGGAAGAGATGACTTGATACAAGCTAAGAAGTCCTGGATGTCTTTGTTTCTTGAGAATTTACTTTAGGTTTTCATTTTGCCACTCTACTGAATTGACATGTTTTACAGGCCACTAAGACTAACTTTTATTTGCCACCTGAGCAGCAATACATGATATAGTTTATCACTTCTGCTTCATCGAACATACTTTTCACATTACTTCTGTCACATTAATTGCTCTGTTTTCCTTCAAATCCTGAGGCCACTTCTCAGTCTCATTTCTGGTTGTACCTTATGGCTTGGACTTCTAAGTATATGAGCCTGAAATCACCCCTAAAAATGCTTCTCTCCATACTCATCTATAACAGTTTCAATTACTATCTCTATCTAATAAGTCCCATGTTTATATTATGAGTTTCCTCCCTTTCTTTTGATATTCATATCCACCAGCCTACTTGGTCTCTCTCCTGATAGGCGTCTTAGTCTTACCAGGCCCCAAATATAAATTTCAGTTTCCCTATTTCTCCCACCTATTTTTACTTCAATAGTCTCCACCTCAGGCCCCAACTCATGAATTTAAGTTTTTTGATTTTTCAAATTATTTCATGCCCCACATCTAAATCATGAACTTCTTGAACATTGATCCACTCCATTCCTTCTGGATACCCTCTGTTTTTCAAAGCCACCAGGGCCTCAGGCTGGTTTCAATAGCTACTTTCTTTGCATCAGGTCCTCTTTCTCCTGTTAGCAACATGTCTTGTCTCTTTCTTTATGTCTCTGATCAATTGTATCTTGTATGAATGAAGCTGCCTGTCATGATCTTGTAGAAATTAGCAGTTCTCAATCCATGAATCAACCCATTCCATTCTCCTGCTCTTTTTTTTTTTACCTCCACAGTGCTAATAACCATCTTATATTTGTGAATTTATTTACTTTTTTGTTGACTAACTCCAACCAGAGAACATGTGAACTCCATGATCCCATGGAATACATCACTTTTGTTGATTGATGCATTTCCAACAGTTGTAACAATGGAAATAATACACAAATGAAGGAAATGGGGAGAATCAAAAACAATTAAGAGGGAGAAAAGCATAAGCTTTCAAAACCATTATTGAGTAAGACACTACTGAAACTCCAAAAACTATTTACAAATACTATTGGTAAGAGAATTGGCCTGAATCAACAATGATTCTGACACAGCAACATTGCTTCCTTTGCTGCTTTTCTATAGTGGCTCCTAGTTTATTGTAAGCCTCATTATGAGCTGACAGTAATAGATAAGTCTGGGAAGGGAAAAGATAACCTGAAAGAGACAAATCCCATTCAGAGAGAAGACAGGCAGTCATTTCACCCTTTTCTCCTCTGATTCTTCTTTCAGTTGACAATTTCTTCAGAAGCCAGTTTATTACATTGGTATAAACATTGAGGTCAATCTTATGCTTGACTCATACAAAGACATCTTATAGATATTAACTAAAATATTTTTTGAAAGCTAATGTTATATACAGTGCTGCCTCTGGTTAATTTTAATCTTTCTGAAGAACTACTGATTTTTTTCCCATTAATGCATAATAAAGGCTCAATGTATATACAAACAAAATGAAACAGTTTATGTTACTTTGGAACAATATTTACTAATGAAACATTTTTTTAAGAGAGAGAGAGAGAGAGAGAGAGAGAGAGAATTTTTTAATATTTATTTTTTTTAGTTTTCGGCAGACACAACATCTTTGTTTGTATGTGGTGCTGATGATTGAACCCGGGCCGCACACATGCCAGGAGAGCAAATGAAACATTTTTGACAAAGAAGATTCTTCTTTAATGTGGGATTCAAAGATGAGTACAGAAAATTTCTCTATTCTGTGAGATGCATAGTTAAAGCACTTGGTGCTTTTTGGTTATGCATAGCATTATTTAATACAGACTTAAGGGTAGGATATAAAATATATAAAGTGATACGTAAAATGAGAGAAAATCTAATTTATGTGAGCAGGAAAAGCAAATCATGCTATGCAGTCACTGCTGGTGGTATTGTAATTGTCTAAGAAGATCCCTGCTACTTTCACAAGAAATGAGCAGACAGCCTATTAAAAATTGAGTGTGGAACCCCTCCAAGATGAAACAGTCTAATTCAGTCTCTTGTGGCCTCTACCAAAGAGGAACCAGATGATTACACAGGAAACCAGAAAGGAAAACAAGAGAACTATGGAAAATTAAAATCTTTAGAAACAACATCAAAAAACAATGACCTGTTCTTGCTTTAAAAAATAATAAAAATAATATGATAAAATATCCTTTTGTAGATATTGAAATGTTTTCTCAAACTGTGTCAATTTCTTTCAATCTCTAATAGTTATTTACAAGGTATAGTATTTATTACTGCAAAGGATCAAAGTGCAACAAGGTTTGACAGAGATATACCTTTGGGGATTTATAAAAGGAAGGTGAAAAGTTAGAGTTAATGAGGTTCAGGACACACACCCCCAAAATATGGCACCTGGCATTTAGGAAAACCAGAAACAGGAAGACCTCCCAGACCATCTCTTGCCATTCTGCACCTTTAAAGCAGCCATAAAAGACTTCTGTTTTTCTTTAGAGTAAGAATTTTTCCTTTCTGTCAAATAAGTTATAAGACCCTCCTTCTAGATGGATCCTTTCTATGACCGGAAGTAAGGAATGAAGATACAGCTGGGCCCATTGGCACACACCTGTAATCCCAGTCACTTGGGAGGCTGAGGTAGGAGGATTTCGAGTTCAAGCCAGCCTCAGAAAAAAATGAGATGATAAGCAACTGAGACCCTGTCTTTAAATGAAATACAAAATAGAGCTGAGGATGTGCCTCAGTGGCCAAGTGCTACTGAGTTCAATCCCTGGTACCTTGCCCCACCCCACCCCAAAAAAATGAAAACACAGAGAAACAAAAAAAATTTGGAGCAACGGGGCCTCCTAAGTTCCCTAGTTTACTTCCATCATCAGTTTAAAGCCATATAAAATGTACATAAAATGAATGCATATGTCTTGTCAATCTTTACTTTTTAATAAGAGTCTTAGGTATGAATGTAGCAACAGGAAAGGTAGGAAATCTTTTTTTCTTCTACAGTGTATATGCAGAAACAATAGGATTTTATTAAATTAGTAGAATCACTGTATACTTAGCAAATACCAGGTTCTTGGAGAAAGTCCCTCATGTACAGAAATTCTTTGAGTTATGCATTTTCATCACATTCTACATATGACCACATTGATGCTCAATGATGGTAAGTGATGTGTCAAATGCCTTCCACATCAGGTAATGAAAGTCAAATTCAAACTACATATTCTGAACTCATGTGTTCTTTTTCCAGTATGTATTTTTAAAATGGACATATTATACCAAGAATAGAGTTCCATCCATTTAGCCTTTTTAAATGAAAGAACATATATATAAGAATTAATAAACCAGGAATGAAGTGTATCACTGAGTAAATTTTGGAAATTATACTGGCTCTAAGACAAAATGTTTCATAAATGAAAAAAAAATGTTACAATTTTCAGGGTATGCCTTATAGTAATAATTCTTAGATTGAATTAGACATATAGCATTTTTCTTAAATTTTGCCTACTGTCCAAAACCCCATGTACTCTTTTGTCTAAA
This sequence comes from Ictidomys tridecemlineatus, assembly GCF_052094955.1. Classification (NCBI taxonomy): domain Eukaryota; kingdom Metazoa; phylum Chordata; class Mammalia; order Rodentia; family Sciuridae; genus Ictidomys; species Ictidomys tridecemlineatus. The sequence continues at coordinate 180,987,536 of NC_135478.1, read as the reverse complement.
CATTTAATTATTAATCTTTGCAAATCAAGTAAGAAATAATGTAAACAAATGTCCAGGACATATGGAGAGTAAAATAATAAAAAAAAAATCTTTCCTTTTTCACCATTGTTCCCATATCAATACTAGTGGTCAGAAAACTATGTGAGATAGCCACTTACTAAAGGTTTTTTGTTGTTTTTAAAATATTTTTATTTTATTTCTAATTATAAACGCTGTTACCTTACTTTATTAATATGTAGTTCTAATCCCTCCCAATAAAAGGAAGTAGTATAAAGTTCCAATATGATTGTGTTAAGATAAATCCCTTAACATCTTATAAACTTTTTTAGTTTCTTTCATTAACAATGAAGTGAAAGAATCTAAACATATTAAATTATAGTGATTGCTAAACCCTCTGATATATTAAAACATGGTAACCCACTATAAGAAATCATAAGAAGAAATGTTGAATATCTGTTCATAAGATCCCTTACAAAGATTTCACTGGGAAATCTTCAGCATGCAGAATATAATTAACAAGTTGAGAACTGGCCTCAAAAGTCAGAAAAGAAAGATTTTTTTTTTCTTTAGGTCCTTTAATCTCCACTCTTCTGAAACACTGGCAAAAGTTTTAAAGTTTTGAGTTTTAGCTCTTAAAACTCTAAACCCTAATTTGTTTTAATAAATTTTACCATTCCTAGGCCTAAGAAGCATTATTTTTAATAGCACTGGATTAAACCACTTTACAGAGTTCTAGGACCTGGCAGCTCAGCATCTTGGCGTCAATGTGGCTTGATTAAATACTATATTACATTAAAGACAATGAGTAAACAGGGAGGAACTAGAATCAGAGAGTAGGATACTCTAGTTAGCTGGCTCTACCACTTTTATATAAAAATTACATCTTAAAATAGTAAAATAGCAGAGGCTTCCAAATTGTAGCTGTGTTTTTCACTTCACTTATACAGATAATAAACAAAGACAAATTAGTTCGCATATAATTTGAGAATCTTGAGCTGTTTTCAAGGAAGTCATGGTCTGTTTTGGGGCATACACTCATGTTTCTGATATTAAGAAAAATGAAAATGAAATGAGTGTCAAAGTTGTACGTGAGTTAATGGTAGCATTTAAGCTTAAATGCTTGTTTTTCAAATTTTGTCTTAAGATACTTCATTGTTTATTTTATAAATTAGATGTGGTATAGCATATCAGAAATATTAACATTTTCTAAATGCAAACAAAATAATTCTCTATAGTGAAGAATACATTAATGAAATTTGAGAATGAAGACAAGAAAAGAAGTAAGAGTAATTCTGTTAAATTATCAGTTTAAGATAAATGGAAGGGTGGCTTAAAACAGTGGGGTGACAGGATTTCAACTGTACTCAATAAATTGGATGCAGAGAAAAACTAGGGGATTAAAAAGACCTTATTGATTACCCAGCTTCTGACCTGAGAAATTGAGTAGATGATAGCATGATTATTCTACATTTAGAATTCGAGAAGATTGGTAGTTGATTTGTTTTTCATTTGCATTTGATATATACATGTAGGTTATCCAAGTGCAGTTGTATATCTGGGTCTGAAGCTCAAGGAGAGAGATCTGAGCCTGGAATATTTAAATTTAGTTGTCATATGAATGATAACTGAATGTAGAGATAGGCAGATTGAGGTAATAACCATATAATACACATCAACTATAACACTGACTGAGAAACAGGTATCAAGGAAAAGGAATCCAAGATGAAAAGGTTAAAAATAAAGTCATAAAAATGAAAAATGGTCTTTCAAAATAGAGTTGTATTCAACAGATGGAATATAGCAGCAAAAGTAAAAAACAAAACCAAAAAAACCCCTAAAAATCATTAATCTACTATCACAACAAAGACATATTGATGAATTTAAAAACAACATTGTTGTGATGTGCTTAAGAAGAACAGGTCTGGGTGAAATCTGAGGTAGGGCTGTTAGGTAAACACAGAAAAAAAATCTGAGGAAACCTCATTAGAGGAATGCAGTCATGAAGAGAAAGAAGGTGGCAGCTGATTAATAATGTAAAATCCAGCTGCAGCAGCCATGAGAGTGTAACTTGCCCACCTCCTACTACCTATGCCTTAACTGACAAAGGATCTAGCTGCTCAGTTTCCAAAGTAGGCAAATCCACAGAGAAAGATCAGTGATTTCCAGAGGATGGAGGACGGAGGTTGGAGTTGGAGTGATCAGAATTAGAACTGACTCCTAGTAGGTATGCAGATATGGGGGTTCCCTTTGGGAAAGATGGAAATATTTCAAAATGAGTGGTGAAGATTATATAATATTCTGCAATCACTTAATATATACTTCAAAATGACGAATTTTATGTTATGCAGATTGTATCAATAAAAACAAATCCATGACTGCTGTGTCTTGCTGAATCTTAAAAAATAAAAAAGAAAAGAGAAAGAAAGTTGCAGTGTTTGCACCAGGACCATGCCTTAGCAATAGCTGAGTGGGGCAGAAAAACTAAGATAATTTCTGGAAAACAGAGAAAGATACTGTCTTCAGGATTGCCCAGTGACTTTGTCAAACATTTCATCTTTTAAGTAACTTTTTGAGGTATGTCAAAACCTCTGAACTTTTTGTATACAATTTGATGATGTTGGACATATTCCTGTGAAACTCTTGCTACAGTCAAGATTAAAGTCATCTCAATCACCTCTCAAACTTCTTGGTTTCTCTCTCACTTTTAATCTTAGAAATACTTCCTATGAGATCTATCACTTTAACAAAATTTTAAATGAGCCAACACAATATTGTTGACATCTGGGACTATGATATATGTCAGGTCTCCAGAGGTAAGTAATTCATCTTGCATAACTGCAGCTTTACATCAGTTTGAACAATTCCTCCAAAGGAGGAAAAGGAAGATTTGAAGAATTTAAGAGATTTCAAGACTATCAAAAGCTAATTATAAGAGTATTGTCTTAATAAAAACAGCTGTTTTGTTTAGTGTGAGCACTCTTCAGTTGAATTCTGGGCAGGATCATGGCAACCTCTGAGGAACTGGACTCTAAGCTCAGCAGAATCTCTGGTCAATATGAAGGAAGAAATGTTGGATGGATTCTTCAGGATTTAAAGAGCTTGCAGAATGATGGAAGCACCTAGGGCAAAGAGCAAAAGTATGAATTTGATTCTTACCAACTCTGACCATTACCGACTTTAGATCGGTATCTGACAGGAAGAACAACTGGTATAGAAAAGTGTGAAAACATACTTCTGAATATTTTATTTTTGTAGCTGAAAGATAAGCAGTCAAGAAATCACATTTGAATGTGGAAAAATGTCACCATCACTTCTATACTCTGGGCTATATGGTTATGGAAGAACGTGCATTTGATGTGGCAGCAGAAGAAACAGTGTCTTCAAAGGAACCTTAGTTTTCACTTAAATCACAGAGGTAGCGAGACTGTTTAGGAAAAGAAGTGAAGAGATAGGGGATCTCTGTTTCATGTACTGAGAATTTCAGAACATAACATTGAAAGTTTGAGAGAACTTGTACAGTTTCCTCCTCTATAACAATATCATACAAGAGAAAATGAGGAAAAGTTTATTTTGGCTCCTGGTTTCAGAATTCTCAGTCTATATAGATGGCACTGCATATCTCCTGGCCACAAGTGAGACAGAACATCATGGCAGAAGGGGATAGCAGAAGAAAGCAGCTCAGGACATGGCAACATGAAGCAGAGAGAGCTCTGCTCCCCAGGGACAAAATATAAACCCTAAAGGCATGCCCTTCAGTGACCTATCTCCCCCAGTCACACCCTGCTTACACCCTGCCCAGTTAATCCCTGTCAGTGTATTAATCCACTGATTAGTTTATTGCTCTCATAACTTAATCATTTCACCTCTGAATATTCTTGCCTTATTTCACACATGAGATTTTTGGGGACACCTAATATCTAAACCATAACACACACTGTGAACAATGTTGCGGAAAACATTCTGGGGAAGATGAGTAATTAGAGGGAATTCTTATTGGGCAAATGGTATGAAGCTCATACATTCTTAAGTTTCCATTAATTTTCTAAGGAATTAATTTTAACCATCCTTTGGTGAACATGTTTGTAGGAATCAGGACCTCTAACCAGTGCTCTCAGCAGTTGAATGCCTGCTGTCTGGTTAACATCCTGATCCTCAGTTTCTTCATGGGTTAACAGTGGGTGAAGTAGTCAGGTTCCTGGTATAAGAATCTGAGAGATGTAGGGACAATGTCCTGATAGATTCTGGGTAGGATGAAGAGAGTTTGGAGCAGTTCTAATTATGAAGAGACTCATGCTTAAGTTAAAGCAGAAATCTCAGAGGTTGGAAGCCTTACAAATGTAGGGCTGTGTCTTTATTTTATTAAACATTTTTAACCATCGGCACTAATGTTAATAAAATTTAATAAATAATTCAAAGTATGTAAAAGGAGGCTTTTTCTAACCAGTATAAATCCGGGTATAACAGAAAAATATTCTTTTATTTTAAAATACATCTAAAAATAATTTTACAAATAAGTGCTATTTTTTAAGGAAATTTAGACTTTCTTGTTCAGGCTATGGATCCTGGAAAATCAAAGCATTTGTTGAAAACTCTGTTGCTATCAGATTTTGATGAATCAGCTGTTTACTATTACTAGCCTTAAAAATGTTCCAAGTTTAGAAAGATCAATACATTAAAAACTCCAGACTTAGCCATTTTAAAGCAAATATTTTATTTTGAACTTTGTGCTAGAGGCTGTCAGGATGCAGCATGCATTATGGAAGCATGAGAATCAGCAGGCTGCTGATTCCAGGTCTAAAATTAAGAAAATGGTGAAAAAAATAGATCATAAAAATGAAGTATAATCTCATACCTTAAGTGAGCTTTTAAATTACCACCTCTGAAATAATATCTCTTGGTGAGAAGAGATAGTGACTATGCATTTGGGATGAGGGGGAAATTCAAATAAATAATTAATATCCAGCACTATGTTAGCACAAATAATAAATTTAAAATGCACATGAATTTTAGAAAAGCAAAGTTTGAGAAGGCATAACATAGAGGAAATATATCTGTTGTCAACTTCAAAAGATGTAAGATAAAGAACAATTTCTTATTAACTTTTTTCTTTTATTTCATCCACATTTTTTTGTTCACCTACACTTAATCTCAGCAGTCCTGCAATGGAGAAGGAATATGGGAAACACTTGAAGGGATTCAGCAATTTTACTTATTTACTGAACAGATATTTTGAAGTTCTAACATTTTCTGATTTTATAGTTATGGAAGACATAGTTTTGTGTCATTTTATTTTTTGTTATTGTTCCCAATGTATATATTTAGTGTAAAATCCTGAAGCCATTTTTCTTTAATTTTGTGGAAGCTCCTTGTTCCAATTTACTTGATTGTTTGTTAGTTTTAGAATACAGGAAACCTTTTGTTTTGTTTTGTTTTTCTCCTATGTTGAACATTTATCTAGACTCTTACTTAGTTTTCCAAGTGGATAAACTAGTTTTCTATCGTTTATTTTAATTGTATTATATATAATTAGAAAATATGGCCAACATGATCTCTGCCTTTACCAATTTACTTATAACTTGATACAAAATCATATTCTTTAATTTAGAAAGAGTTGACAACTTCTTGAAGTATCTTTATGTACAGAGATAAATGCCCTAAATTTTGCTTTAAATATCAATTCATTAAATGCCTATGCCTGAAAGAGTTATGAAACCTATTTTTCTTAAAGATGTAACATCTCATTCCCTCAATCATGTCACCTTAAATTTTAAACTAAAATTATAATTGAGACACACGAATAAATATGCTATCTAATATACTGTTAAAATTTACTTTTAAACATATCAACAAAACTATTTAAAGTATTAAATATTTGCATGTGATGATTCTTGAAAATATGTATCCTAGAATTTTTGTAATACTTAATTTCATATATTCTAATTTTAAATATATCTTTGCTATCTGACAATATTTACAGATAATTTGACACATCTGAAAGTTAAGTAAAAGTCTAGCTTTCTAACCCATATAAATTCATAGCATTTTGATTTTCAACAAACTGATTTTTAATCTGGTTATGGGATTTAATCATTAATGGAAAGGTGATTCAAACCTTTCAAAGTAAGTAAGGTGATTCAAAGTAAGCTTATCCTGATGTTCAAATCTTGAACATCAGGATAAGCTTACTTTTAAAGATGAACTTTTATTAATGAATCAATAGCATTTTATTTCTGAGTTGAATTCCTTTTTTGAAAGTTTTTAACTGTCTTAATTATGTATATCCCTGAAAACAAGATACAGTTTAAAAACTTTCCACATACTACACAATCCATTGCCCTTTAATTTTTATATATTGACCAAAACCATAATCATAATTAAAAACATACAATTGTCATTATTTTCCTACTATAGTTCATAGGTCTTCCATAGTACTACCTTTCCAGGATATTAGAAATGAGTTGCTGAGTCTTTTTAGAAAAATCTGACCAATTAATCACCCTGATACTCACTGCTGAATCTTCTGTCAGGCTGTTTAGATAGCACTGAGCTTGTTACTCCTTTCTACTCATGGCATAAGGCCTTTACTTCCTAAAATATATTGGCTTACTACATTCCCCCTTTTTTTTTCTTTCCAGATTGTTCACAAGTTACCTGTTGATAAGACATGTTTCAGAGGATTGGAAAATGGATGTCTTATGCTAAGCACTTCCAAATACTCAGCAAAACAGGCATCTGTTGTATTTTTAAATGCAGATGTCACAATGAACTTGTACTTTAGGAGAAAGATATCAGAACAGTGTGTGAGCATTGTGATTTTTCTTTTTTCTTTTTTTTTTTACTGAATCGAACAAGGTATAATAAGAAATAAGCTGTTTGCAAGCAGAAAAAAGAAAGAAAGGGAACAGAGATTTCAAATATCTAAAAAAAACTTCAGGATACAAAAAAAACAACAACAACTGGTTCTAAACTTAAAATAGTAGAAGGAAAGTTAGGAAAATATTTGAACATTAAAATAGTGACAAAAACAGAGATACATGGAGGAAAGAGTCAAATAAATAGCATGGTTCTTCAATCTCTGAATACAATAAAAATGACTCAAATAAGGCTAATATTAAGGATGAAATGATAAGAAATCCTAAATCCTTTCATCTATAAATATGGTTCAGGAGAAAAAAGAAAGAAAAGAAACATTAGAAAAAGGAAGAAAATATGTAGGTATGGTAGTTCATCCAAACCCAATGGATTCAAGACACATAATAAATTTTGAAAAATAAAAACTTGGTTGGGAGAAAGCAAAAAATAAAATGGAAATATTAACAAATCTGAGGACTATATCTTTAAAGGATGCATGGAGTGGATTATAGGGACATGTAACTGACTAGAATAAAATAGTAAGTCACTAAGCTTTTCAGAAAGTAATAACCGCTGCCCCCCCACACCCTACAAAAACAAACAACAACAACAAAAAAAAAACAGAGCATGAAACTGCAAAACTTAAGAACTTCTGGCTCTTAACTGACCTCTGGCAGAAAACAAAGTGAATAAACGTTGCAGTTCCCAAGATGATCAGTGATCACTCTAACTCTCTGACTGTGGATGGTAACACTAATGGAAATGAAGAAAACAGAGGGTCCCAGAGGACTTGAAGGATAATAGAAGGACCAATCCTAAAGAATTTTAAAAAACTGGGATCTAATAAAGGAAATTTGGGAACTCCAATATAGAGGAGAAGGCAATGTCTGCCCAGAACAGTTTTATTTTCCTAAAAGCAAAACACAAGTGGTTATATATGTTTACTGAACATCACCTTTCAAATTTGAGCATTTCATAGATATTCTTCCCATCTTGTTCATATGATGTGCAATGAAACCATAAACTCATGCTTCAATTCATAGATCTCAGATAAATATGTTTCATCTGAGTATGATTTCCATGTACAACCCCATTATGAAATCTTCTGTACATAACCCAGTGCCACTTGGCATTGAGTTCAGTGCTGGGATTAGAGATAATTCCATGTCAGTATTTGACAAGTAGACTTCTGGTTTATAACTCCAGAACAACTCAGAGCCTTCCAATCAAGATACCATAATCCCTTAATCTACAGAATTGAATACAGTAGCCACAAGCAACATATAACTATTGAGTACTTGAAATGGGGAGAAAGGAAATGAATTTTTCTGTTATTTAATTTTAACCTGATTAAAATCTAATCAGGGGACTAGGGTTGTGGCTCAGTGGTAGAACATTTGCCTAGCACACATGAAGCACTGGGTTTGATCCTTTGCACCACATAAAAATAAATAAACAAAACAAAGGTATTGTGTTCATCTATTCTAATTTTTTTTAAAAAAATCCAATCAGTATAAAATATGTTTTCCATGAAATATATTGTATTTCTTATAGTAATACTTTAAACATTAGTCCTTATTTCATGTAGGGTAATATGGCTTTATTTTAATATGTGTTGGCCTTTTGCATAGTTTCTGGCATTACACATAGCTATATCAATGAATCTAGTAGATAACAAAAGATTAATTCAGTATAATTGATTTTTCTTCCATACATTGATGCTAAAGAATAATGCGTTTATTTGATCTTAAGCAAACAGCACAAGTTACAGTATATATCTTAATTTGTAATGAAATTAAGACTCATTATATTGATTATAATATAACTAAATTATTTTTATTGAAAAATATGGGCAAGTTTTTATATGTAAAATAAATCCATACTGCTAATGTAAAATCTAGTAGAGATGCAAAATTGGGTGATTGCAATCAGAACAGTGAAATAAAAATAGATGTCTTGCAAATTTTACTATGACTAGCAATTGCAATTCCCTGCAGCTGGAGCAGAGAAAAAGAAAAAAAGCTATTTATTAAATTCAAAGTTAAAAAATTAAAGGCAGAACAAAGTTGACAGACATTTTTCAGCAAATATATAATGAATTTTCTAAGTTTTCTCTTAGTGGTCAAAAAGAATGGTTAAAATTAATTTCTGATATTAGGAATAAGTTTCCACAAAAAGGGCTGGGGATGTGGCTCAAGCGGTAGTGCGCTCGCCTGACATGTGCACAGCCCGGGTTTGATCCTCAGCACCACATACAAACAAACATGTTGTGCCTGCCGAAAACTAAAAAATAAAAGATTAAAATTTCTCTCTCTCTCTCTCTCTCTCTCTCTCTCTCTCTCTCTCTCTTTAAAAAAAAAGTTTCTACAAAAAAATAGTAAATGATTTTAATAATATTTGAGCCTAAATGTGGCTGCATCTGAATTCTAAAAGAAAATAATTTTAAATAGAAATAATATAATATTGTGTATTATTATAACATTAAAATTTCATTTCTTCCCTCACACTAGTCACATTTCAAGTGCTCAATAGCTACTCGTTGCTTGTGGCTATTGTACTAAATGCTGTGAAATACAGGATTATGGTATCTTGATTGGGAGGCTCTGAGTCCTGGAGTTATAAACTAGAGATAAAGTCATTTTAAATGGAGTATTTTAAATAAATACTTCAGTTAAAAATTTGTGTTAGAAAATTATGAAGAAAAGGCTTTTGTATTTTTCAAGCAATTATAAAAATTACAGAAACCAAAATATCTTCAATTAATTTAAGAAGCAACTTTCTATAAAACAGAGACTCTTCTGACAATTTTTTTAAAAGACAATTGATTTGATTACTAATGGTAGTATATATACTCATAATTATTATAAGTCAGAATTGGAAGTAGCTCATCTCATTTTTGCCTACATATTACCCTACAGGACTCACTTACCTGAGTACTGCAGTAAGCTCTACGACCATTGAAACACTGAGACATTGAAAAGAAGCTTAATGAACATATAGCAATCACAATTATACTACCTTTTCTTAGTTATGGTCTATTTTGTATACTTGCTGTAAAGGGCCTTTTACTGTCTCCAAATACATTTATAGATTTTTCAACTATCCCTTCTAATGCTCTTAATTGTTTTTATTTTTACATTATAGTTATACATAACAGTGGGGATCAATTTGACATAATCATACTTGAATGAATCAATTTTTTTTTTCCATTTCAGTCTCCAGCACTTTCTTTTTCCAGGTACACCTCCATTCTCCTATTCCTCTTCCTCTATTCTACTTGCTTTCTATTTATTTATTTTCAATTGGTGCTTTAAAGATACACATAAGAGTTGTATAATCAGAGTTGTATAGCAGAATTTTAACAATTTAATTCAGCAATTCTCCCTTTCCCCAACTCTCCTTACATCCTCTTGATCCCTTTATTCTACTCCCCTGACTTCCCCTATATTTTTACAAAATCTTCCCCCCACCCCGTTATAGTTTGGATGTGAGGTGTCTTCCCAAAGCTCATGTGTGAGACAATACAAAAACATTTAGAGGACAAATGATTGGATTATGACAGCCTTAACTCTATCCATGGATTAATCCCCTAATGGGGATAAACTGAGTGGTCATTGAAGACAAGTAGGATGCGGCTAGAGGAGATGGGCCATTAGGGTGTACCTTTGGGGTACATATTTTGTATCTGGTAAGTGGAGTCTTCTCTCTGCTTCCCAGTCATCATGTGAGCTGTTTTGCTCTGCCATACTCTTCCACCATGATATTGTGCCTCACTGGAGCTCAGAGGAATGGAGTTAGCTATCTATAGACTGAGACCTCTAAAACTATAAGCCCACAAATAAACTGTTCCTCCTCTACAGTTGTTCTGATCAGGTCTTTCAGGCACAGCCATGAAAAGGCTGACTAAAACACTTTCATCCCTCCCCCCCTTACTTTCCTCTAGCATCTGCTTATGAGAGAAAACATTTGACCCTTGACTTTCTGAGTCTGACTTAGTTCACTTAACATGATGTTCTCATGTTCCATCCATTTATCAGCAAATGCCATAATTTTTGTTCCTCTTTATGGCTGGTTAAAACTACATTGTGTGTGTATATATATATCACATTTTCACCATCCATTCATCTGCTGACAGGCATTTGGGCTGATTTTATAACTTTGCTTTGTGAATTTCGCTGTTATAAACATGATGTGTCTGAATCACTATAGTGTGCTGATTTTTAGTTCTTTTTATAAATACTGGGGAGTGGGATAGCTAGATTGTATGATGGCTGTATTCCCAGTCTTTTAAGGAATCTCCATACTTCTTTTCAGTGTGGATGTACTAATTTGCATGTCCACCAACAATGTATGAGTGAACATTTTTCAACATACCCTTGCCAGCATTTATTATTATGTGTATTCTTCGTGATTGGCATTCTAACTGAAGTAAAATGAACACTCAAGTTAGTTTTGTTTTGTATTTCCCAGATTTGCCAGTGATGTTTAACACTTTTTCCTAATTAATTAGTCATGTGTATTTCGGTTTTTTAGAAATGTCTCTTTGAATTTTTTCCAATTTATTTATTAGATTGTTTGCTCTTTTTTTATTATTGTTTGTTTAGTTTTTTTTTTTCATCAAGTATTTTCAGTTTTTTTGTATATTCTGGCTACCAGAAACTGTCTGAGAATTAGATGGCAACGATCTTTCCCCATTCTTTAGGCACTCTCCTCTTAACATTTGTAATCCTTTCTTGGCTGTGCAGAAGATAATTTGACACCAACCTACTTACTGGTTCTTTGTTTATTTTTTCAGATTCAGGGGTCTTGCTAAGAAAGTTGGTGCCTGTGCCAAAATGTTGGAGTGTTGTTAGTACATTTTATTCTAGCAATTACAAACTTTCTGGTCTAATTTTTGGTTTTTAATATACTTTGAGTTGCCTTTCATGCAGGATGAAACATAGGGATGTAGATTCATTCTTCTACACATGGCTATCCAGTTTCTGTAACACCATTTGTTTAAAAAACCTAACTTTTCTTGAATGTATGTTTTTGGCATTTGTCAAGAATCCATGTGGATTTATTTCTGTGTCTTCTATTCCATTGGTCTTCATGTTGATGCAAATACCAAGCTATTTTTTTTTTGTTGTTGTTGTTGTTACAAACTTTGCAGTGCAATTCAAGATCAGGTACTCTGGTACTTCCAGCAACACAATTCTTGTACAATGTCATTTTGGCTATTCTGGGTCTGTTAGTCTTCCAATAAATATTAGAATGTTTTCTTGTTGTTGTTGTTGTTGTTGTTCTTCTTCTTCTTCTTCTTCTTCTTCTTCTTCTTCTTCTTCTTCAATAATGCCATTAGTAGTCTAATAGACCACCATACAATAATCATGGGAGACTTCAACACACCTCTCTCACCACTGGACAGATCTTCCAAACAAAAGTTGAATAAGGAAACTATAGAACTCAATAATACAATTAATAACCAAGACTTAATTGACATATATAGAATATACCACCCAACAGCAAGCAGTTACACTTTTTTCTCAGCAGCACATGGATCCTTCTCAAAAACAGATCATATATTATGTCACAGGGCAACTCTTAGACAATATAAAGGAGTAGAGATAATATCATGCATCTTATCTAATCATAATGGAATGAAACTGAAAATCAACGATAAAAGAAGAAAGGAAAAATCATGCATCACTTGGAGAATGAACAATAGGTTAATGAATGATCAATGGGTTATAGAAGCCATAAAGGAGGAAATTTAAAAATTCTTAGAGATAAATGAAAACACAGATACAACATATCGGAATCTATGGGACACATTGAAAGCAGTTCTAAGAGGAAAATTCATTGCTTGGAGTTCATTCTTTAAAATAAGAAAAAACCAACAAATAAATGATCTCTTACTTCATCTCAAAATCCTAGAAAAAGAAGAGCAAAACAACAGCAAAAGTAGAAGGCAAGAAATAATTAAAATCAGAGCTGAAATTAATGAAATCGAAACAAAAGAAACAATTGAAAAAATTGACAAAACTAAAAGTTGGTCCTTTGAAAAAATAAATAAAATCGACAGACCCTTAGCCATGCTAACAAAGAGAAGAAGAGAGAGAACTCAAATTACTAGCATATGGGATGAAAAAGGCAACATCACAACAGACACTTCAGAAATACAGAAGATAATCAGAAATTATTTTGAATCTTTATACTCCAATAAAATAGAAGATAGTGAAGGCATCGATAAGTTTCTTAAGTCATATGATCTGCCCGGATTGAGTCAGGAGGATGTAGACAACCTAAACAGACCAATATCAATTGAGGAAATAGAAGAAACCATCAAAAGACTACCAACTAAGAAAAGCACAAGACCAGATGGGTATACAGCAGAGTTTTACAAAACTAAGAGAAACTAATATCAATACTTTTCAAGCTATTTCAAGAAATAGAAAAAGAGGGAGAACTTTCAAATTCATTCTACGAGGCCAACATCACCCTGATTCCTAAACCAGACAAAGACACTTCAAAGAAAGAAAACTACAGACCAATATCTCTAATGAATCTAGATGCAAAAATCCTCAAAAAAATTCTGGCGAATCAGATTCAAAAACATATCAAAAAAATTGTGCACCATGATCAAGTAGGATTCATCCCTAGGATGCAAGGCTGGTTCAATATACGGAAATCAATAAATGTTATTCACCATATCAATAGACTTAAAAATAAGAACCATATGAACATCTCGATAGATGCAGAAAAAGCATTCGACAAAGTACAGCATCCCTTTATGTTCAAAACTCTAGAAAAACTAGGGATAACAGGAACATACCTCAACATTGTAAAAGCAATCTATGCTAAGCCTCAGGCTAGCATCATTCTGAATGGAGGAAAATTGAAGGCATTCCCCCTAAAATCTGGAACAAGACAGGGATGCCCTCTCTCACCACTTCTGTTCAACATAGTTCTCGAAACACTGGCCAGAGCAATTAAATAGACGAAAGAAATTAAAGGCATAAAAATAGGAAAAGAAGAACTTAAATTAGCATTATTTGCAGGTGACATGATCCTATACCTAGAAGACCCAAAAGGTTCTACCAAGAAACTTCTAGAGCTAGTAAATGAATTCAGTAAAGTGGCAGGATATAAAATCAACATGCATAAATCAAAGGCATTCCTGTATATCAGTGACAAATCCATTGAAATGGAAATGAGGACAACCACCCCATTCACAATATCCTCAAAAAAAAAAATAAAATACTTGGGAATCAACCTAACAAAAGAGGTGAAAGACTTATACAATGAAAACTACAGAACCCTAAAGAGAGAGATAGAAGAAGATCTTAGAAGATGGAAAAATATATCCTGTTCATGGATAGGCAGAACTAACATCATCAAAATGGCGATATTACCAAAAGTTCTCTATAGGTGTAATGCAATGCCAATCAAAATCCCAACAGCATTTCTTGTAGAAATAGATAAAACAATCATGAAATTCATATGGAAAAATAAAAGACCCAGAATAGCAAAAACAATGCTAAGCAGGAAGTGTGAATCAGGTGGTATAGTGATACCAGACTTCAAACTATACTACAGAGCAATAGTAACAAAAACAGCATGGTACTGGTACCAAAACAGGCAGGTGGACCAATGGTACAGAATAGAGGACACAGAAACCAATCCACAAAACTACAACTATCTTATATTTGATAAAGGGGCTAAAAGCATGCAATGGAAGAAGGATAGCATCTTCAACAAATGGTGCTGGGAAAACTGAAATTCAATATGCATCAAAATGAAACTGAACCCCTTTCTCTTGCCATGCACAAAAGTTAACTCAAAATGGATCAAGGAGCTTGATATCAAATTAGAGACATGGCATCTGATAGAAGAAAAAGTTGGCTACGATCTACATACTGTGGGGTCGGGCTCCAAATTCCTCAATAGGTCACCCATAGCACAAGAGTTAATAACTAGAATCAACAAATGAGACTTACTCAAATTAAATAGTTTTTTCTCAGCAAAAGAAACAATAAGAGAGGTAAATAGGGAGCCTACATCCTGGGAACAAATATTTACTCCTCACACTTCAGATAGAGCCCTAATATCCAGAGTATACAAAGAACTCAAAAAAGTAGACAATAAGATAACAAATAACCCAATCAACAAATGGGCCAAGGACCTGAACAGACACTTCTCAGAGGAGGACATACAATCAATCAACAAGTACATGAAAAAATGCTCAACTTCACTAGCAGTCAGAGAAATGCAAATCAAAACCACCCTAAGATACTATCTCACTCCAATAAGATTGGCAGCCATTAGGAAGTCAAACAACAACAAGTGCTGGCGAGGATGTGGGGAAAAGGGTACACTTGTTCACTGTTGGTGGGACTGCAAATTGGTGCAGCCAATTTGGAAAGCAGTATAGAGATTTTTTGGAAAGCTGGGAATAGAACCACCATTTGACCCAGCTATTCCCCTTCTGGGTCTATTCCCTAAAGACCTAAAAAGAGCATGCTATGGGGACACTGCTACATCGATGTTCACAGCAGCACAATTCACAACAGCAAGACTGTGGAACCAATCTAGATGCCCTTCAATAGATGAATGGATTAAAAAAATGTGGCATTTATACACAATGGAGTATTACTCTGCATTAAAAAATGACAAAATCATAGAATTTGGAGGGAAATGGATGGCATTAGAGCAGATTATGCTAAGTGAAGCTAGCCAATCCCTAAAAAACAAATGCCAAATGTCTTCTTTGATATAAGGAGAGTAACTAAGAACAGAGTAGGGACAAAGAGCATGAGAAGAAGATTAACATTAAACAGGGATGAGAGGTGGGAGGGAAAGTGAGAGAGAAGGGAAATTGCATGGAAATGGAACGAGACCCTCAGGGTTATACAAAATTACATACAAGAGGAAGTGAGGGGAAAGGGAAAAATAATACAAGGGGGAGAAATGAATTACAGTAGAGGGGGTAGAGAGAGAAGAGGGGAGGGGAGGGGAGGGGAGGGGAGTGGGGATAGTAGAGGATAGGAAAGGCAGCAGAATACAACAGACACTAGTATGGCAATATGTAAATCAATGGAAGTGTAACTGATGTGATTCTGCAATCTGTATATGGGGTAAAAATGGGAGTTCATAACCCACTTGAATCAAAGTGTGAAATATGATATGTCAAGAACTATGTAATGTTTTGAACAACCAACAATTAAAAAAAAGGAAAAAAAAACCTATTATACATACTTCCAGGAATTTACCCAAAGGAATCAAAAATTTATAGTCATACAACAACCTGCATATGAGTCATGATAGTGACTTTAGTCATAATTGTCCAAATTTAAAGGAAATTAAGATATTTTTCACTAAGTAAATGAATAACTGTGGTACATTCATTCAATGAAATATTTTTCAGTTCTCAAAAGGAGTATGTGATCAGATATTGAAAAGACCTGAGGGAAACTTAAATGCATTACTAAATGACAGAAGCCAGTCTGAAAAGGCTATATATGATTCCAATAACATAGCATTATGAAAAAAGCAAATCTATGGAGTGGAGACACTAAGAAGAACAGAAGTTATCAGAAATTAGAAGTGGGTAGGGATAAGTAGGTGGAGTACAGAAGACTTTTAGGGCAGTATGATACTGTAATGAAGGACACATCCCATTATACATTTTTTTCTAAGCACATGGAATGTACAACATTTAAGAGTGATTCCTGATGTAAACTATGGATTTGGGTGATGGTAATATGTCAGTATGGACTCATCAATATGACAATAAGAAGCTGTGCTTGTGTTAGGGAAGGGAGTATCTGCGGAATCTCTGATCCCTGTATCTTACTCTCAATTTTTCTGTGAACTTAAAATGTCTAGGAAAAAAATAAAGTCTTTAAAAAAATGCCATTAGTATTTTATTGGAAATTGCATTGAATCTTTAATAAAGTTGGCCTGATATTTACAATATAAATTTGGGGCCTATACAAGAACATGGGAGGTCTTCACTTCTTATAATATCTTCAATTTTTTTATTTAGTGTTAGGTAGTTTCCATTGTAGATACCTTTCACATTTGTGGTTAGATTTATCCCTATTTATTTATTTGCTTATTTATTTGCTTATTTATTCATTTATTTTGGTTATTGCAAAAGGTGTAATTTTCCTGATTTTTTTCTCAGAATATTCATTATTGGAATATGGGAAAGCTATTGATTTATGTCAATCTTGTATCTTTCTGTGTTAAAGATTTCATTTATCAGCTATAGGGGTCTTCTGGTGAAATGTTTTGAATCATCTAAATATAGAATCATATCATCAGCAAACCAAAATAATTTGTCTTCTTCTTTTGCTATTTATATTGCTTTAATTTCCTTCCCTTGCCTGATTTTTCAGGCTAAAGTTTCAAGAGCTATATCAAACAGGAGTGGTGAGAGTGAATATCTTTGTCTTGTTACTGATTTTAGACAAAATCTTTTCAGTTTTTCTCAATTCAGTATAATGTTGGATTTGAATTTGTCCTATATAGTCTTTATAATGTTGAGTCAAGTTCCTTCTATCCCTAGTTTCTCCAACATTTTTAACATTAGTGGGTACTGGATTTTGTCAAAGGCCTTTTCTGCATCTATTGAAATGTTCATATGAGTATTGTTTTTAATTGTATTTATGTAGTGAATTACATTTATTTATTTGTGTGTATTGAACCAAACTTGTATCTCTGGAATGCAACCAACTTAATCATTGGGTACTATCTAATTGATGTGTTTTTACATGTGGGTTGCTAAGAGTTTATTAACAAATTTTAATATTCGGTTCATCAGTAATGCTGTTCAGTAGTTTTCTTTCATTCATGTGTCTTTGGTTTTGGTATCAGTGTTACACTGACTACATAAAATGAATTTGGAAGTTGTTCCTTCATTTCTCTGTCTTGTAATAATTTGAGGAAGACTGGTGTTTGTTCTGTAAAGATCTGGTAGAACTTGTCTGGGGGTATCTATAGCTTTTCATTGTTTGAAGACTTTTAATTACTGCCTTAATCTCATTGCTTGATATTAATCTGCTTAGGCTTTTTACATCTTACTGGTTCAATTTGGGCAGGTCATATGTGTCTAGAAATTTGTCAGTGTCTTTTAGATTTTTCATTTCATTGGAGTATACATTTTCAAAATAGGTTCTAATGATCCTTTAGATTTCAGAAATGTCTGTAGTGATATCTCCTTTTCATCTCTAATTTTGTTGATTTGGGTCTTCTTTCTCTTTGTTTCAGTTAGTTTGGATAAGGTTTTATCAATATTTTTTATTGTTTCAAAGAACCAACTCCTTGTTGCATTGATCCTATGTATTTTTAATTCCCAATTTGATTTCAAATCTGATGTTAATTATGTTATGTCTTCTACTGATTTTGAAATCAAAAAATTTCCCTTTCAGAGGCTTTGAGGTATACCATTAGATTATTTATTTAGCATCTTTCTTTTTCTTTTTTTTTTTAATGTAGGTACTCAATGCTGTCATCTTTCATCCTAGAATTGCCTTCATACTGCCTCAAAGATCTGTATCTCTTTTCATTAGTTTCTAAAGAATTTATTGATTTCTTCTCTGGTACATTCTTTATTTAAGAGTATTGTTCAATCTGCACATTTTTATGAGGTTTATATAAATTTTAATCCTGTTTATTTCTAATTTCATCCAATCATGGTCTAATATGTACCAGTTTATATCTTTTCTTTTTTGTATTTTCTAAGAATTAAATTTTTGACCTAGAATATAGTGTATTAAAAAATATTCCATGAGCTATTTAGAAGAAAGTGAATTCAGCTAGTTGGGGGTAAAAAATTATATTGATGCCTGATTAGTTCATTTGATTTATAGTTTTATTTAGATTAGAATTATCTTTATTGGCCTTATATATTGCTGACCTATTTATTGTTTAAAGAAACATGTTAAAAACACCCATAAATACTTTCCAGGCACTGTAAAGTCAACCTCAGCAATAGTGAAGCACTAAGCAACTCAGTGAGAACCATATGATCATCTTGATAGATAAAGAAAAAGCATTCAACAAAGTACATTTATGTTCAAAACACTAGAAAAACTCTTGATAACAGGAACTTACCTCAACATTGTAAAAGCTATCTATGCTAAGCCTCAGGCTAACATCATTCTAAACAGAGAAAAATTGAAGGCATTCCCTCTAAAATCTGGAACAAGACAGGGATGCCCTCTCTCACCACTTCTGTTCAAGATAGTTCTCAAAACACTGGCCAGAGCAATTAAACAGACGAAAGAAATTAAAGGCATAAAGATAGGAAAAGAAGAACTTAAATTAGCACTATTTGCAGGTGACATGATCCTATACCTAGAAGACCCAAAAGGTTCTACCAAGAAACTTCTAGAGCTAGTAAATGAATTCAGTAAAGTGGCAGGATATAAAATCAACATGCATAAATCAAAGGCATTCCTGTATATCAGTGACAAATCCACTGAAATGGAAATGAGGACAACCACCCCATTCACAATATCCTAAAAAAATAAAATAAAATAAAATACTTGGGAATCAACCTAACAAATGAGGAGAAAGACCTATATAATGAAAACTACAGAACCCTAAGAGACAAATAGAAGAAGACCTTAGAAGATGCAAAGATTTACCTTGTTCATGGATAGGCAGAACTAACATCATTAAAATGGTGATATTACCAAAAGTACTCTATAGGTTTAATGCAATGCCAATCAAACTCCCAATGGCATTTCTCTCAGAAATAGAAAAAGCAATCATGAAATTCATCTGGAAAAATAAAAGACCCAGAATAGCAAAAGCAATTCTAAGCAGGAAGAGGGAAACGGGCAGTATAGGGATACCAAATTTTAAACTATACTACAGAACAATTGTAACAAAAACAGCATGGTACTGGTACCAAACAGGCGGGTATACTAATGGTATAGAATAGAGGACACAGAGACCAATCCACAAAACTACAACTACCTTATATTAGACAAAGTTGATAAAAGCATGCAATGGAGAAAGAATAGCATCTTCAACAAATGGTGCTGAGAAAACTGGAAATACATATGCAACAAAATGAAATTGAATCCCCTTCTCTCACCATGCACAAAAGTTAACTCAAAATGGATCAAGGAGCTAGGAATCAAACCAGAAACTCTGTGTCTAATAGAAAAAAAAGTTGGCTCTAAACTCCACCTTGTGGTGTTGGTCTTCAAATTCCTTAATAGGACACCCATAGCAAAAGAGTTAAAATCAAGAATCAACAAATGGGACGTACTCAAACTAATTTTTTTTTCTCAGTAAGAAAAACAATAAGAGAGGTAAATAGGGAGCCTACATCCTGGGAACAAAATTTTACCCCTCACACTTCAGGTACAGCCCTAATCTCCAGAGAATACAAAGAACTCAAAAAATTAAACAATAAGAAAACAAATAACCCAATCAACAAATGGGCCAAGGATCTGAATAGACACTTCTCAGAGGAGGACGTACAATCAATCAACAAGTACATGAAAAAATGCTCACCATCTCTAGCAATCAGAGAAATGCAAATTAAAACCACTCTAAGATACCATCTCAGCCCAGTAAGAATGGCAGCCATTATGAAGTCAAACAACAATAAGTGCTGGTGAGGATGTCGGGAAAAGGGTACACTTGTACATTGCTGGTGGGACTGCAAATTGGTGCGGCCAATATGGAAAGCAGTATGGAGATTCCTTGGAAAGCTGGGAATGGAACCACCATTCGACCCAGCTATTCCCCTTCTAGGACTATTCCCAGAAGACCTAAAAAGTGCATACTACAGGAATACAGCTACATCAATGTTCATAGTAGCACAATTCACAATAGCTAGACTGTGGAACCAACCTAGATGCCCTTCAATAGATGAATGGATAAAAAAAAAAATGTGGCATGTACACACAATGGAATATTACTCAGCACTAAAAAATAAGAAAATCATGGCATTTTCCGGGAAATTGATGGTATTAGAGCAGATTATGCTCAATCCCTAAAAAACAAATGCCTAATCTCTTCTTTGATATGGGGGGGGGCGACTCAAAGCAGAGCAGGGAGGAAGAGCATGAGAAGAAGATTACCACTAAACAAGGACAAGAAGTGGGAGGGAATGGGAGAGAGAAGGGGAATTGCACGGAAGATGGAAGGAGACCCTCATTGTTATACAAAAATACATATAAGAGGATGTGAGGGGGAAGGGAAAAAAGAGAGAGAAATGAGTTATGGTAGATGGGGTAGAGAGAGGTGATGGGAGGGAAGGGGAGGGGAGGGGAGAGAGAGTAGGAAGGGGATAGGAAGGGCAGCAGAATACAACAGACACTAGTATGGCAGAATGTATAAACATGGCTGTATAAACCAATGTGATCCTGCAGTCTGTACACGTGGGAAAAATAAGAATTCATACCCCATTTGAATCAATTGTATAATATATGATATGTCAAGATCAATGTAATGTTTTGATCAACTAATAAATTTCTAATATTTTCACAAAAAAATCATTTTTAAAAGAAGAAGTTTCTTAATATCATAGTATGTATTTCCATGTTCTCAGGCATTCCTGAGACTTTCAAATTTGATTTGGTGACGCTGTCTCAGAGTTCTTGAGTATTCTGATCATGGTCTGTCTTCCTCTTCTTTTTTTTCTTTTTTCATGCTGAGCATTCATATTCACATACCCTGTCTTCAGGGCCTGAAGTTCTGCTTTCCACACAATCTGATCTGTTGGTGATATTTTCAAGTGAAAATTTCTATTTAATACATTAGATCTTTCATTTCTCAACATTATGATTGATTTTTATATGCGTCTCTATTTCTTTATTGAGGTGGTTCTTCACTTCCTGTATTTGCTCTCTTAATTCTTTCCTTGGATCTTCTTTAAATGCATTGAACATTTTAATAATCAATCTTTAGTAGTTTTTCTCTGGAAATGGAATATAACATTGTATTTTAATTTGCAGGATAAGTAAACAAATAAAAAACAAAAGTTCATATGTATTAAATCATCTTAGATGATGCCCCAAATAAGAAGCAGAATGTAATGTAATCAATAAAAAAAAATATAAGCTACTGTCTTAGGAAAATTGTTTTGCTATCTTGAATTCTCCATCATTTATTTCAAGTATCATTGAAAAACATTGATTTAATCTGGAGAAGAACTGTAATTTACAACCTGCAAGCTGTAGGAAATTAAATATAGACTTTGGCTTTAAAAAAGGCGCCAGAGGCTTTGATCATATTAAAATAGTGTTACAGAAATTAATTTATTCTTTACTGAGATTCCTAGTGAGTGCTAATCACACAGAAGTTATAGGGAATAGTAAAACTGCAAGTAATGTTACTTCCATCAAAGAAATCACAGTGTAGAAGGAAACAAACACACCTTCTTACAATTATAATTAAATTAAAAGGCAATAAAAAAAAAAATTCAGGGTTGCGGCTCATGACACAGCACATGTGGGACACTGGGTTCCATCCTCAGCACCACATAAAAATAAACAAAAACAAAATAAAGACATTGTATCCATATATAACTAATTTTTTTAATTCCAAAGTATAGTGAAATTTATTAAAGCAAATGTTTTGTCATAGAAAATGTCTGCCTGGATCTATTGAGAATCCTGTTATAGAAGAAAGCATTGGAAATTCATTTTACTGAAAGGTTATTTTATTTCCACCCAAAAAGTATAGTCAACTCCTTGATGAACAGTGTTTGGAAACTTTTTGGAAATTTTGCATTCATGTGAAGATTATATATAGGCCAACATATAGTCCTAGAAAATATGTTCCATAGAGTGGAACATGGAAAGGAGAGGCTGGGCATACCTGCAGACAGATAGCTAGGCTTATTGGTTCTGGTTAAATAGGTCAGATGGCTCCACTGTTGGGTGTAGAAGTAAAAGATATTGAGACCATTTGCCAAGAAAGAGGTTTGGTGAGAGACAGGGTTTCAAAAACCACTTGATTCATGCCTTGATTCCGATTCTAGTGGGGAGCTAAGTGGTTAAACTAAAAGCAAAACAGAAATTACAAAGAATCTAAAACAAATATAGTAGTCAGTTAAAGAAAGCTGTCATCTCAGATGATACCCAGAGTCTTACCTAACAAAATAAGTTTTAATTCAACATATGATGCTAATATGTTAAAATAATTTCCTCTAATTTACAATATGAACTTGAAAGCAATGACAGATGACATAGAAATTAAAAGCCAATAATATTGATGGTAGGTGTGTCCACATTTGAGTTCATTATTTAACTGACCATGTTTTTATCTTGATCATATTGTCAAATAAAAATGTATATCCTGATAAATTCAGTAAAAAAATAGTTTTTAAAAATATTTGGGACATTATTTACATTAAATACATTCCCTATATCCCTAGAACTGTATTTCACTAAAATATGCTTAATGTCAAGATAATGTTCTGAATTACATCTACTTGGAGTAATTTGAGACTTCTCAATTTTACTGCTGTTTCTGAACTAAAGCATTTTAAATGATGTACTGTAGTTATTAGTTTTAAAGCTGAATATACAATTTGTGGATGTTATCACAGTAAAAACTGTGCAGAGTAACCAACCTTTGGCATTGACCGTTTTGTTCCATTACTTGTTGTATTTGAGACTTCTTCCAGCAAAACAGGACAAAAATTAAATCGAATTGATCCTTAATGGTGACAAAGGACATTTTCCCAAAATGTTAACACTAAGATTTAAAGAAAGATGCAGAGGCATGTGAGGTTTGTTTTGATGAGAGATGATGATTTCATACATTCCTTTTGAAGGCAGGGGAAAAGAACTGATGTTTGCTGTTATTGGTTTAGATCAGTGTGAATATGTCCTTTGTCACCTGTACACATGGATTATTACCATGACTCATGGCATTAATGTATGTAGCCATACTAAACACACAAATTTATATGATGATTATTAGCATCTTGATGCCTGGATTTGGCCAAAGACGACTCTATGCTTACCAGGACAGAAAGGAGAATTTACCTCCACATCATTGGATTTTGTGTGCTAAAATTGTCTTATTTAGGGATATGTACTGATTTAAAGATTAATTTCATTATGCTACTCTTGTAGTTGTTATCCCATTGATAACATGAGATTAACTAACTACAAAAGTAACTAGGTAGAAGCCGGGTGCAGTAGCACACGCCTGTTATCACAGTAGTGGGGAGTCTGAGGCAGGAGGATAAAAAGCTAAAAGCCATGCTCAGCAACTTAGCAAGACCCTGTCTCAAAATCAAATGTAAAAAAGGGCTTGGAGCAGACTCAGTGTTTAAGCATACTGGGTTCAATCCCCAGTACCAAAAAAATTTTTTAAAAAATAGTAAGTAGGTAGAAACCCTATTAATTACATTGTTAGCTCCAAACTTTTGAATTTCATTAAAACTCTTTATTAACTTTGAAATAAATTAAATAACTATTCATTTATTTATTCAGCAAGAATTTCTAAGTGAATACTATATGTTAGTAATGGTGAGATGGGAAAATCCTACCAAGTAGATACCGCATGATTTCTTCTCTCAGAAGGTTTTCAATAGAAGAAGAAATTTGAGTTAAAATGAAAACAATAAATCCTTGCATGGGCTATGACAGATTGAAGTGCCTACAGTACACGATGGGTCCCTGATGCAGGTCACTATGATTCACATTTCCAGTTTATAAAATAGTTCCTCAAGGATATATCCCTTAATGTAAATAACTGTTTTTCAAAAATTATATTATAAATGTTTTAATTTTAATATGGCCATATACACTTGCTAAATTCATTTTCTTCCCCCACATACTAATCTACGTTTAAAAACTATTACATTTACAAAACTGTATTTATGTTTTTCAGTTACTCTATCCTCTCCTTTATCCATCCCCAGGAAGATTGCACCAAGAGGCCCAATTTATTTTTCTGTTGCATCCTCTACTATGATACATGCAGAAGGAACAGGGGCCATGGGTAGATGGGAGATCTGAAAGTACAGGCAGAAAATATCTACCACTTCATGAATAAACAAAACAGAAAGGTTTACTTTTAAATTCACAGTTTTGTTTCCTTATTGCTTCCTGATTTCAATTCAACCTTAGCTTTGGTGCCCTACATAGAAAGCTACATTAAAAATCATGAAAACATGGTCTCAACTCTAAATTTTTTCTTCTCTCTATAATAAATATGACCTTTCTTGCCAATCTTCCAGGCACTATGCAAATATTTATCATTGTACGTGTGTATGTGTTGTCTTTGTTGGTGGAAAACTGAAAGACAAAAATTTGACTAGCTTTTTTTTTAACGTGTTGTTAATTTTCCACTGCTGTGGATTTACATATTTGTTTTATAAACCATTTCAACTTTGTTCTTTTGCCCTAAGGCAAATTTGTCAAAGTGCACATAACATTATGTATAAAAACAAACACTAGAAAATATCTTGGAACTCTGTGTGTGTTGGGGGGGAGAATATCAATGGGACTACTCAGATATTGAAATTATCAAAATGCATGATAAGAATAAAAAATCAAAAACCAAATTCTGAAATTCACCATGATGTTGATAAATAAATGACTAGTATGATACTACTATTTGATAATTGCATACCTACAGTGATAGCTCCCCTAAAATTCATGTTCCTGTAAAAGGACAGCCAACATTCTCTAAAGCACTTTGTAGTGAACCACTAAACAAATTATTTGATCTCCACATAGTCAAAAACATTATGAGTAGATATATGTGTATCAACTCATAATATCATAGAGCAATGAGTCACTTCCAAGTATACAGAGAATTAAAAGGCATTCTCGAAGACAAATGAAATGGAGTTCAGTCCAGGATACTAAGAATAATTGTGAAGTTAAGCCTTGGGAGCCTGAAAGGGTAATTGATATCAAATTTGAATTTCAAAGAAAGTAAAGGAATTATCCAGGCAAAGAGGACAGTTGGAGGGAAGAGATGTCTAACCTTGTGCAGAGGTGCAGGATTAGAAGGAACTTGCTTGGTGCATTTAAGCACAGCTAGATGGCATTTCTGGAATTTGGATATAAGAGGTACAGGTAGAAAGAGAAGTAATAAGCTAGAGGTGGAGCTGGTTGCATGATCATGAAGAGTTCCTGTTAAAAATCAAATTTAGATATCTGCAAAGATGTGATATTACAAAAAATTTCAGGTGAAGATAAGAAGATTTACAATTTTGAATGGTTAGTACAGAAGCTATGTGAAAACAGATTCAATTTGAGGGAATTTATTTCATCTTCTGACTGTTGATGTCATTGTACTGTTTTCTGACTCTTGTTCCTTTGAGATCTCCACCTTTTAAGTCAAAATGCAAAACTTTTTCCTAATTCATCTGGTAGGGAGAAAATGGACTCTCTTTGCACTTCTCTGTACAGAGAGTGACTGGTCCTAATACTATTAGATATGTGTATTCCCTCCTCCTCTTTTCTGTCCCATTTCATCATTCGTTTCTTCTAAATCAAATAGAATACAGGGTCATATGATTCTCTTTGTATCTATTTTTATATAAGTATTCAGTACTGTTTGCTGCCCCATAAGGAATGTTCTCATGTTTGTTTTGAGATTAAATAATTTTAAGCCCTCTCCAAATCTGTCTCACGGTTTATATTCTGAATTGGTGTCTATGAGAAACTCATGTCATAAACTGCTTTAAAATATAACCAAACACTGAATTTTTCACCAAACATTAAACAAATCCTATATGGTTTTGCTCATTACTTGTGCTAGGAACCCACACACAGAAAAATGAAGGTAGTTCTAGGTTCTTGCTAAAGAAATAAGTTGTGGGATTCAAGAAGCATTTTATCAAGTCAACATAGGCAAAAAAGCAGTGGAGAATATGAAAGTCAACTGAGCAACCTCGAAAGATAGATTTCTTGGGAACAATTAGAAAAGGGAAAAAATATCTATGCATGACCCAGAAATGATTTGACTGATCTATAACTGATCTCAATTTTTCATCTATCTAACTTATCTCCAATGCCACAAATAGCAAATGGAAGCCTTCAAGTCAAGAGGTAGGCATTGCAATGGAAAGGTAAGGAGATCCAGATTTTGCAACTGGCCCAAGCTGCCCCTCACTGGGCAATCAAATCTGCTGCCTTTTCATCAAAGGAGTCCTCAAATCTGTTATAATTCTTGGTATCCACAATACAATACCTCATTTTTACAACAAAAGCACGGGGTCCATCCTGTTACATAAGTTACTCCTACATTGTTCTCAATTTAAGCTTCACTTTTTTAGTCCCCTCTAACTCATTGGATAAACAGGTACATGAACCCCTTTCCTTGAACAAATAGACATGTCTTGTCTCTAACTCAAGAATTACTGACAAAAGCAAGTCATTTCCATCTTAGATTTATGCCCAGAGGTTTCTATTTCACAAGCTTTATTTCTGACAGTTGTTTTGAATTTCAACTATGCTCCAATTATAAAGCACTTTGAATAAGAATCCTAAAGGCCCTCCTTATTAGCAGGCCATCAGGCTCCAAAATATGTGTTAGCAATGTTAAGTAAGAACTTCAGCTATGCCTTCCAAACTTATTAACCTGAAAGCAGTTACAATTAATACACGCTAAACTGCTATTGGAGGCAACATCCTATGTAAATTGAAATGTGACCAAAACCAAGTAAATAAGTAGAAAGTGAACTAATCACAGCAGGTATTCTGAATGGATCCATTTTGCTATTAAACTGTATGCAATGAATATGTATAAAAATCATTTATCCTTGTTTTTTATATTGAAAAAAACATGACCAGCAAAAGCACTACAAAAGAAGCTGAAAACACACACACACACACACACACACACACACACACACACACGTGCTCATATTAAATAAATTTTCTTCAGTTTGGGTTAAAGCTGTGAGCAACTTTACTCCAATGAAATCTCCTCAAAAACTTGATACTTATTTGGAAATCTGTTCCACATTGAATGCTGTGAAGTCAAATTTCATTTAAAAAATGGTAATATTTTTCTCTTTTTAAGTCCAGTCTTTTTTTTTTTTTTTTCTGTAAACATTCCTCTTTGGGAATCTTCTCGTCATTTCTCTTTTATTTCCCTCATTATTTTTGTCCCTTAAGATGGATAAATAAATATACTTCACCCTAATACAAAGAAGTGTCTGAACTTCTATTTTGTTTTTGGCATGTCAAATCCATATTTGGGGTCCTAATCATTTTTAGAATTCTCTCATGACTTAACCCACTTTCTCGATTCTTGTAAGTGTGTGGGTAAGTCTGTGTGCTCAGTGAGGCTTAGCATTATAGACTATTCTACACAATACATCCACTCTATCAAGAGCCAAATTCTTATCTTGCTTTGAACCCTCAGGGATCATTGACTTCAAAAGAATATATTATGTTCCAAAGTGGCTCCATACAGCTGTAGAGGAAGGCATAAAATTGGTCCAGAGAGACTAGTTCCTCAATTCAATGTAATGTTATTCTGCTGCATACATAAGTAGCTCTGTCTTTTCTCTGGTGCATGCCTGTTTTGTGTGTTTGTCATCAACTATAATTAGACAAACAGAATTCTGGTATGCTGTCTGCAATCCTTCACAGGTAATGGTAGAGCTGATATTATCAAAATCAACTCATTAATATTTTAAACTGAAATTCCTTTTATGATTAATGCTCCTTTTAAATACAAACAAACAGTAAGTCTGATATAAAAACCTGATCCACTGTATATGAGTGTCTAACTTTCTAGGTGCCTTTTAAGGAAAATACTTTCAAGGTATCAGTTTAGTTGTTTCATTGAGGTAATTATGCTGAGAGTGTCAGATAATATAAAATACACATGAAAGTAAAATTTTATTATAGGAAATGAAAGAAAAGAGTATGATCACTCTGTATGCATGTCATCTGATCCATTTATATGTACTAGTATCTTCTTAAATATTGTGGGAATGATTATGAACTTGTGATATAATCATATTGAAAATTATAGCAAATAAAGCAATTATATTTTGACACATCGTAGATTGGTATAAATGTTGAAAAAAAATACGTTGCAATAGTCAAAGTTTGTCTTTACTTCAAATTTTCTTCCATCTTGCAACTAGGCATTAATTATATCATGGTTGCTCTTTATCAGTAATTTTACAAAAACCCAAGAAGTAATAGGATAACAGAACAAATAAGTTTCTTTAAGGTCAGATTTAATCTTAATTAAGAGATTTCTGCATCTAATTCCTGAAAGTGTACCGTTTAGTTTTTCAAAATCGAATAATGTAAGCAGATAATTTTATGTCTCTTTCCTCAAAAAATCCATGCAATATAAGACATCATATATAAATAATTTCCATATACTTTCCTTACTTTCTGATTACTATTCATAAGAAAAATTACGTAAGTTCTAACATTTGATGGAAGGAACAGGACTCTGTTCATTTAAGTTTTATATTACTATTGTATAACTCAAAGAGATATAATAAAAATCCTGAATCTGTGAGATTTTGTAAATTGGAATACACAGAAATGTTATATTGAGCAAGGTAACTATTTCTCCAAATTTATTGAATTATTCTTTATTATTTCCATGTTTCAGTCATAAATTTCATATATATATATATATATATATATATATATATATATATATATGCGCTATAACTTCAAGGGGAACTTTGCTATTTACCTCAGAAACTAAAATAAAGAAAGAAGCCTTATTTTATTTGTACCCTTCTATAATTCTCTGTAGTTATATTTACATAATTTCACAAATTATATTATTCAGTCAATAAAATGATAGGAAATATGTTATTAAGTACCATTCATGGGAACTCATAAATCAAATAATAGCAGAAGGTAAAAGTGTGGTGTTGTGGTGCCTACAGACACAATTTAAGGATCAGGAGAATGGTTTCTAAATATGCAACGCTTTTTTTATACTTTTTGCTAATTCCAAATTATATTGTTAGGAAAAAACAATCTTGTGCTTGAATTTCATAGATTCTGCTTTATATTTTCTTCAGCAAAATAATGATAGTACATGAAAAAACAATTCAAAATTGTTTGAACAAAATGTATAAATTGCAGGCAGATTATCTAAATTATAAATTGGTGAAATTAGTTTAAAAAGTTCTTAGCAGAGAATATCAACTAGGTGCTTCTGTGATACTGTGAATATCTGCATATATGATTTGAAGACTAAGATGGGTATTCAAGACTGGTGTCTACACTTTGGATTTTTGTGAAAAATTACTGTGATTGCTATTCCTGTGGTAGCAATTCAATAACAATAGTGATATTAGTATATCATCATTGCTATTATTTGCCATAAAACTGTCAATATTAGAAACTCTGAGTCCAAATTGAGATACTTAACAATGTAACTATATAGAAATTTTAGTAGCCTATGACTTAATAGATAAGTAATCTCATATTTTAAGATTTACTTCAACCATAGGTCTATCATGGCTGCAAAAGTTTACAATTACAAAACAAATCAGGTAAAGTTCAAAGTATAACATAGGATCTTCTCATTAATTGCTTTTCCCAAAAAAATGTTATGAACTTGCCTGAAATACCAGATATTCCTCCATGTTGCATAGTTGCTAAGTAGACATTTAATGGAACCACAATAACTCCTGTGTAATATGCACTGTAATTATTATTACTATTTTGAGCACCAAAAGTTTACCATTGAAGACCTTCATGTTCCCTGCAATATATTAATAGTGATTCTTCATTGTTTTCTGTATTGAGCTGCAAATACATATTTAAATGTCCTTAGTTTCTATAAAATACCCTAACAATCAGTTAATATTTTATCTTAGTGGTCATAGTTCAGTGATAGAGCACTCGCCTAGCACATGCAAGACCCTAGGTTTGATCCTCAGCAAAACATAAAAATAAATTAATAAAATAAAAGGTATTTTGTCCATCTACAACTAAAAAATATTTTTTAAAAAAGAAAGAAATATTAATCTGTCATGTTTTAGTTAAAGGAAGTAACTTCTGGTGGTAGAGCACACAAAGTGTGCTATTTTCCCAAGTTCTCACATATTTGAGAAAAAAATAAGAAGGGACACTCTATTCATGGACATCTATGCTTTCATAATATCAGCATCTAGGGAATAAATTTAACACTTTAAAATGAATATTTTCTCATAAGGAAAAGTTTCTCCAGTAGATTTCTTTTACTAGCCACCCAAATAGGGTATTTGAAATATAATTACATAATAGAATGGTTATTTATGGAAATAGCTGATATTGATAGGCATATAGCTGAAAGTTATTATTTTGCCTAATTCAAACCCTTTTCTGTTAAAATCAAACACTAAATCTATGACCATTTTTTATAAAACAAAGTAAAATATTTTTCTTCATGATGTGTTGTCTGCATACAGGAGATATGAACAACTTCCTTTATTTAGTAGCAGATATAATGAAGATAGTCCACTAGGAAAAAAACATATGCCAAGAAAAACAAAATGACTAGATTTAACCGGGACAACAGCACATACCTGTAATACTGCTGGGAAGGTGAGTCAGGAGGATCACGAGTTCAAAGCCAGTCTCAGCAACAGTGAGGCACAAAGCAACACTGTGAAGCCCTGTCTCTAAATAAAATACAAAATAGGGCTGGAGATGTAGCTCAGTAATCCAGTGTCCCAGAGGGCAACCCCTGGTACCTCCCACCAAAAAATTAAAAAAAATAAAAAGGACTAGATTTAAACAACTATCCTCAGAAAACAACAACAACCCTCTGTTATTGGCATTTTATACATTCTCATTAAATTAACATGAAGAAAATATGTGGAAGCCCATCCCAAAAGACACAGTGTTTTCTGTGACATACATCTAGAATCTCAATGAAATCATACAAAAAACGTGCATAAGACACAGTGTTTTCTGTGACATACATCTAGAATCTCAATGAAATCATACAAAAAACGTGCATAATGATATTAAGCCAGTGGTGCTTTTGAACTGTGAGACACACACATACACAAGCTGCATGCATATATGCACATATTCTTATGCAAATTTTGTCTACCTGATCCTACTGGTGAACTCTGACTTAAAAAAAAAAAATCTGTAAATTAAGAATGACTTCTACAAGAATGGTACAAAAGAAACTGAACTAGAGCAGCTCAAGTTTCTTTATTCTTTGCCTTGGCCTGAAGATCCCTGGAGGAATTGTAAGTGCTATGTGACCACTAACTTGCATACCAAAAATGGTTAATAACAAATCTTCCTGGATATGGGTCTTTATAAAAGTTTCAAATATATCTGTATAATCTCAAAATTCAGTATCACTTTTCCAGCCATATACTCTTATTGAATTGATTACATTGGCAATGTGGCTTAATAAACTGATAAACTCAGTGGGAGAAAGGGGTAGCAGTTTGAAGTAAGTTGATGCCCTGGTCCTCTGGAAAGAGAGTTCAAGTTGGACTTGCTAAACAGATGATGGATTTTTCATCATAGTACTTGTAACTCCCTGACATATTAGATAGTTTTATTTTTAATCGTTTCTACTAAAATTAAATTCCTAATTCAATTTTTTTTTAAATTGTGCTATCTCCAGTGTCTACAAAAAACATGTCATATGTGGTAGATTTAAGGAAAGTTTGCTGGAAACCACAACATGGTAACTCATGATAACTAATAGCTTGGAACAACATGACAGCATAAAATTTCATTAAAGTTAAAATACCTTAAAACATATTCAAAAAAATAAAAGCAAAAATAACTAGAGGCCTATAATCTATAGAAGACTGACTTACCACCTAAGGGAGATGCTGACTGAGATATAGCTGCACATATTTTCATGCTGGTTTGTCTGAAATGATGATCATCCATCCCCTGATTCCTCATACATGCACTCCATATGCCCATCCAGAGTGGGAGTCTCCTCTTCCCCACCTTCACTCTAGGGTGTAACTTGAGTTATCTGGCTCCAAGAGGCCTGGCTGATACCCCTGACTTACCTATCACAAAACAAAGAAAATAGTTGTTTTAAACCTTAAAGTCTTGGGATAGTATTTTCTACATAAATTTTAAAAAATGGAGCAAGATACAATAGCATTGTTACAAGGCAGAGAAAACAGCACTATGAGCCCTACTATGGAAGAAAGGGAACATTTGTTTGAGGTTCAACAATGCAGCATGTGCCAACTATACTGAAATTTTTGACATATATATTACTGAGACTCTTGCGGTTCAAAGGGTAAACTATAAAGAACCCTATGACTGAAAGAGTTTGACTGTTGGGTCAGAGAACACATTAGGGATTCAGATATTGCTTTGACATATATTTTTATCTCGTTGCCTTGTTTTCCTGCATCATTTAGGTATAATAATCATAAAACAGGCCCATCGCCCCTGTACTGAATCTACTAATGTTTTATTTATGATATGAAGGCCTTTCTTGGCTTTTAGCTGGGCTCTACAGGGATATTTCAATGAATTTTTAATCTTCATTTTTACCCTCTTTTAAAGCAAAGCTACAAGTGAGATTCACACACGGCTATGCTGAGCAACCAGGTACTTGTCAGGCTGCCACATGAGTCATTTTTTTCAATGACAAAGCAGGTGGCTGCCCTGGAGGGGAACATAAAAGGAATCTCAGCAATCATGTCCTACTTGAGTTGCCTACACATTGCTGACTCAACAGCTGGCTCTATCAAGAAGAAAACAAGGCAGGAGATAAAATATAAACTAAAAACAAATAAGCCCAAAGGGGGAAAAAAAAAAGTAAGAAAACCACCACTGAAACAATCACCATTTTTTTTCTTTCAAAGAATGATTTTTTTTAAAGCATGCATGCTTTAAATGAAAATCTATAAAACAAATTACAAACAGAAAATCTTTATACTTTACAGGACATTGGATCTGGTGTTTTATCAGCAAATCCTGCTAGGAAAATTGCAATCATATAATCCTCAAATCCTTTCTTGTTTGCTGAATAAAATATCTAAGCCCATAGGGATGCAAGAAGTTCTAAATTGGGTCTCAGGCCAAGATCTGAGTCGGGAATTTCTAGGCCACATACTTAATGTGTGATTCGCTGCCAATATTATTGCATAAAAGGAAAGTAACTTCAGGGGGGAAAAAAATTAACGAGAGCACATATTGAGTGAAGACGCATCATTCTCTTCTTTAGTCTCTAGGTGGAAAATAGAAGTCTCCCAAGTAGAACACAGGGCCTCCTTAGCAATCACTAGGGATTATGACCATGTAACTTTCTTCAATAAGATAGTTTTCTTGAGTCTGAGACATGCATTCTTTTCAAAAAGGTGTTAAATTCTACGAACAGATTGACTTTATGACAGATAGAAAGCATACTGATCTTAGCCAAGACTGCAGGTCTCCTATACCACCTTGGAGTACAGAGAAAATTATCTGTGTTAAGACAGGCCATTGACAGATGGCATCTCCACCTGAGACCAGGGGATGCATATACAGCTGTGTTCATGGCTTCTTTCTACTTGGGAGTAGTCACCAGACTGTTCTTATCATCATGATGCATGAAGAGTAATAACAGGAACTAGGAAGAGTGAGAAAGAAAGAAAAATGAAAGAGGGCAGAGGCAAATCACTTTGAGAGAGCACGAGCAGAATAAAGAAAGGCCAGGAGATAGTGAAAATTATTCACCTCTGATGGTCTCAAAAGATGGAGAACATTTCTATATGACAATAGAATGGTTTGATGCTCCCATGATATTTAACAATCCCTGACAAATGGTTTTACAAAGCTGATCACGAATGCTTATGCTTTAAGTTATTCAAGACAATGCCATCATTTGTAAAACAAAGTCAAACATCTTCAAAGCACAGATAGGAACTTGCATGATCTTTCCCTGCCATTCTTCAAACTTTATTTTACAATTGTTCCCACAAACCAGGCCGACTGCCCTCCCCCCCCCCACCCCGACTTACTGATTTTCAGTCTTTTCCTGTCTCTGGACCTTTGCACAGGCTATTCATTCCACTTGAACACCCCCCACCAGTGCCTCACCTCTGCCACCTTTTGTCAGCATCCATCATGTACAACTTCACATTTGCAAATTATTTTCTTCCTCAATTTCAAAGTATCAAGTAAACTCAGATCCTAAAAAAAAAAAAGTCACTGTCTCAGAATAGTTTAGCAACCCTCCTTCCCCAAACCTTATATGCTACTTTTTCTTACAATTTGTGTAACAATCTGTTTAATGTCTACCTTATCCTAGTAGAATATAGATGCCACAAGGCAGAGATCATGCCTGCCACCACAACCATCATCTCCTAAAGCCTAACACAAAGTCTAAAATAATAAGTACTTAATAAATATTAGTTAAATGATAAAGGATAATTAAATATGAAAATCATGCACACACATATATTTAGCAAGATATATACTTAACAATAAAATACAATTGGGGCTACAAAAAAAAATTTTGTTCACCTGGACAACCAGTCTTATTGTTAATGTGATCACAATTGGAATATTTTTGTAGCTTTAAAAATAAATATTTCTTGGGGCTGGGATTGTGGCTCAGCAATAGAGCGCTTGCCTAGCATGTGTGAGGCCCTGGGTTTGATCCTCAGCACCACATAAAAGTAAATAAATAAAATCAAAGTATGTGTCCAACTATAAAAATTAAATTATTTTTTAAAAATAAATATTTATTCTTAAATAAAAAGTTATATGTACTCTCAATAAAACTTTATATCAGTCTAGAAGAACTTTTTTCAATGATAGAGATGTTTTATATTTGCATAGTAGCTATTGTTTCCATGCACATATTTTGCATTTGAAATGTGGTGAGACTAAGAAACTAATTTCTTTAATTTTGTTAGCAGGAGGGTAGTAAGTACAATAGTAGACAGCACATCTCAGAGCTGCAGAAGCATATGTATTAAATATTCCTTTTACATTGTATTCTTTAAAGAAATCGAAATTTACAGAGATAATATCAAAGAAGGAAAGGGAATTCTCCCTTACTCTGAGAAAAAGCCCTAGGACTTCAATGGAAATGGCTCTGAGGATCCTCAGTGGAGCTAGTTCCTAGCAACTTGTAACTTCTAGGAAAGGTAGAGTAAGTAAATAAGTTCTTTTCAAATATTAATTGTAACAAATGCTAGATTTTGGAAGAAAACCACCAGAGTTTTGTGAACAATTGCTAATAATTTCACTTAAAAGTATACTGGGCTATTAACACATTTACACTTCAATCATTGACCACGCACTGGTTTTCTCCAATTGTGGACTAGATCCTACCCTTGTACTGCAAGGTGTCCTAGTTTTGAAGACAAATGTCTACACATGGCACTCTTTGCATTTCTGTGTGTATATTTGAACTTTACCAGCATGCCATTGATGAGGGACAATTGTAACTGTAAAGGGGCTTATTAAAATTCAGGACAGCACATATCTGTTCCTATAAAAATGTTGAAGAAAATATCCATCTACAGAACCCGAGTGTCATGCTCAGTTAAATGCCAAGCAGAATTCTGGTGCATGTACTGGTCACAGCTTAATAGTCAATTGTGCAGGGACAAATAAACACAGAGCATACCATTTTAAAGTAATTTTATGTTTTAGTAAGTCTTCACCATTATGAATTTTGAGGCTTTGTGCCTGAATTTTTATTTTTATCATGAAAAGTAAGTGATTCTTCAATATTGCTAGTGATGTAACTTGAAATCAAATATTTTATTATTATGCTGTCAAGCCGATCTATCAGTTTAATTGAAAAGTACAAACATGAGCTATTAAAATGCAACTTCTTAGCCTTCTGAATCAGAATATTCTCCATGGTCTACAAAATAAAAAAGGGCGATCAATTATATGACATTTTTCATTATCTTCAAGCCTAGATGTACATTTTATTTATATCTAGTGAATTTCATTTCTCTTGATAAACCCCTTAACACATAATTTTCATTCCTTCCAGCTATAAACCAGACTTGTTTCACTGAAATATCACTTTAAATGGGTAAACCAGCTGTAGTTCAACAAATATCACTTTCATTTTGAGGAATTCCAGTCTTACTGGGTATGAACCTGGCCCTCCAAACTGGGATATAGAAAACAACATATTTTTGTTATTTCTTTAAAGTCATGTTTGAAGAAATCCCATCTCTGTCAGTCATTATTGGGTCTCTGTACTCAGTAGAGGTAGATAAACATCCTGAAGTTATTGTCACCATTCATATGCTCATGAACTATATGGTTCCTAAAGAAAGGGAAGTCTTCTGCCAAATTTACAAGTCCCCTAGGATTAGAGTGAGCCCTACAGGGTGTCACTGCCCGCCCCCCAGCCAAAGGATGAAGCTCCTAAGTACTCAGGAATGCAAAAAAACAAACTAACTAAACAAAACAAAACAATAACCCTCTCCTTTCTGCAGTTTGGAGCTGTTTCCCAAATGCTCAATGCAATTTGCCCCCAATTATTACCATCACCATCAAGTATTCTTTTCTAAACATTCTTCAGGGATGGTGTGATAAAATATTCAGAGAGCCTCCCCTTCAAAATCAGTTATAAAACTGGACAAAATTGCTAGTAACTACAAATTTAGGGATCTTGAAATTGACTAAATACAAATAAAAATTGAAAAGTACTTGTTCGTGAAATAACATTCAACTTTCGGTAGCACTGGGACTATGTTGAATTGTTGCCTGGGATTGCTCTCATCTGCCCCTACCCCCCAACCCAGATCTGCAGGCTGAGTAAGACAGTCCATAAAAAACATCTTGCCTCACTGCCTGCAGGGAAGAACTTGATTTTGAACATAAGGCACAAAAAACATGGCCATTAGCATTTGTCAGTAAACAGCAAAATGAGTAGGAAATTGACAGGGAAAACTGACATCCAGGCTGCAGTTTTCCTTAGAAGAAACAACATCCTGTCTTACCATGCAGAAATTTAACAGGAGAAATCTAGAAACGAGAACAAAAGAGACACAAAGGGACTGGAAAAGTTCTTCACATCTCCTTGGTTGACTGGAAGGCCACTGCAGGGAGCAAAAAAAAAAGGGAGGGGGGGACTATAAAATACCCAAGCTGATCACTAAATAGAGGACTCGGGAAGAACTACAAGGAATTTGTGTACCTATGTACGACCAGATACAAAATCTTTCTTCTATTTGAAAAGAACCAGAGATGAAGGACTTCACCTTGGACAGCTACATTTGTATGAAATTCCTAGAAGAAAGTACATCAGTGGTTTCATGAGGCCAAAGTAGAAATGGGAGCTGATTGAATGAGCCCAGGGGGACCTTCTCAGTCATCCCCCAATGCTCTTCATTTACATTGTGGAGATGGCTGCACCTGTAAATTGTCTTTAAAAATATTGATTTACATTGGGTCTGGTGGTTCATCCTTGCAATCCCTGTGATTCGGGAGGCTTGAGGCAGGAGGACCTTCAGTTTGTAGCTGGCTGGAGATTTAGCAAGATGCTGACTCAAAAGTAAATAACTAAAAAAATAAACTACATAAGTAAATAAATAAAGATTTGAGATTGTATATTGACAATGTATGTATTTTATGATGTTTAAAAAAAAAACTGCCTCATTATCTCATAGGCTTACAACTAAAAGAGATGTTTCTCTGTGGATGCACAGGTCAGATGAGGTCAGATGAGGTGACTCTGCTTGTGGGTTTAAATTTTGTTTAAGTTTGCTTTGTGTGTCTTCATAATCCTGGGATCAGTGTTATGCCATTGAACATGCTTCCACCATAACTATAGGAGAGCAGGAGGAGAATCCAAACCAGGAGAGCATTTTCAGAACCTCTCTCGCATCTTATTTAGACTAGCCAAATCCAATGAAGTATTAAAGGGCTTTATGTCCACCCAGAAAAGAAAGCCTTACAAAATTGCACAGCTGAAAATCATAGATGCATTATAATGAGTCATAACTGGGCAGGAATTCCATTTATCACACTTCGCCTTGATGAAAACCTATTATCTCAGAACCAAATGCATGTGTCTTGACCCTCTGCCATTTTCTCCTCCCTAGGAATTATTTCTACCAACAAAAATACTTTCTTTAAAAATATACTTCCTTCTTAAACCCATTTAATCAATGAGCTTTTTCTACTTTGTGTTTTATAGATGCAGAAATCTCAGTTTACTCAACAGCTACATAGATTTCCTGCTCATGTGTTTGTAGTTGACGGAGGCAGCTCTGCTTCAAGCTAAGAGATTGTTAAATAGATTCTCTCTCTCTCTCTACCTCTCTGTCTCTCTGTCTCTCTCTCTCTCTCTCTCTCTCTCTCTCTCTCTCTCAAGATACACATATATGTATTGATTACACAGAATATCTATTCTATGTATCTAATATGTATATATTGTATTTTTAAAATTAATTATCAATTTTTTTCAGTATTGAAGATTGAACCCAGGGGCATTTTGAACCCAGTGGCATTCTACCACTGAGCTGCATCACTGAGCAGAACCCAGCCTTTTATTTTTCTTTTCTTTTCTTTCTTTTTTCTTCTTAATTTTTAAAATTTTGGACAGAATCTTGCTATGTTGCTGAAGGCTGGCCTTGAACTTGATACCCATCTGCCTCAGCCTCCCACGTTGTTGAAATTACCAGGGTTTACCACCCCACTCAGCAAACTGTATTTTTTTTTTTAATCCTGAAGGCAATTTTATAAAAAGTCAACCAAACGACTAGGATTACAGGTATCTGCCAGTGTTATCATGATAACTTCTCACTGATCAAAGCCAGTCTCAAAGCCAAAACCACAGCCGGGGAAAGAAGTACATTCCATGCACCACATATCCATATCCAGCCATCTGAGTCATAAAGATTCATTTCACTCCCATATACTCCATGGCTATGGCTACACCTTTGATTTGGTGTGCAACAGATTCATTTGAAATATTTAATCTTTTGGACTTTCTGTATTTCCTCTAAATTCACTTAAAAATTGGTCGCTTCCGCAGGGTATGATGGCGCATGCCTATAATCCCAGCAGCTCGGAGACTGAGGCAGGAGGATATGGAGTTTAAAGCTAGCCTAGCAAAAGCAAGGTGCTAAACAACTCTATAAATAAAACACAAAATAGGACTGGGGGTGAGACTCAGTGGTCGAATGCCCCCTGAGTTCATTCCCCCCCCCAAAAAAAATTGGTCACTTTCTTCCTATGTTCATCTAACTTTTGTTTTACATTGCCACAGCAATTAACACAAAGCATCAAAATGTTTGTGCAATGAAACAAGTTCATTTCATGCATTGTCTAGTGTGCAAATTAATATAGACAACAGTTTTATTGAACATGCTATCACTATAGAATATAGGTTGCACTTTTTAAAGGCTTTGAGATGTTGTCTTACAAAATGTCAATGCACGCGTTTTAGGTTTTTGTTTTTTTTTTTGGCACCACCTCTAATCACATATTAAAATTGGTATTTGTTCAGATTTCCTAAAGAGTAAAAGAAAGATTAATGCAGAATTAAGTTGAAAAAACACAAGGGTCATAGAAGTTATATCACAGCTTGGAGAATCTCACACTAAAACAGTGTTGAGGGACTTAACTGTGAATATTTTGTCTATCTATAAATCTACCTGTAACTCTCTCCAGAAAATAATGTCTCATACTTTTCATCTGCCTTGATAGTCTTTCACAAACTCCTCTTTAGGGAAAAGGAAAAGGACCAGAAAAAAAAAATGCAAGAAGGCTGTAAGAAACATAATAATCAACCTTAGAATGTTGTGGATCAGAGTTACCAACAGAAAATCCAGCATGGATGCATTTTCACAAATGGATGCGTGAATTCAAAGAGGTTGATCAGTTGTTAGACACACTGAAGTATATCAAAATGCTCACATATGTAACCAAGGATTAGAATAGCAACATGGAACTAAGTGGACTTACAGAAGAAATTACAGGATACATAAATGTACAGTTTTAAAACTA
Organism: Ictidomys tridecemlineatus; assembly: GCF_052094955.1. Lineage (NCBI taxonomy): Eukaryota > Metazoa > Chordata > Mammalia > Rodentia > Sciuridae > Ictidomys > Ictidomys tridecemlineatus. The sequence goes on along the minus strand of NC_135478.1, from coordinate 180,946,806 downwards.
TTTTTCTCTCAAAGTGTTTAACTGAAGATGCTATATCAACTACCTTAAAAAAGTATATGAGCCCCAACTTTGAATGATAGCAAAAATGTTAAATATTTCAAATATATAACTATCAGTGTAACAAAAATTCATATCATTGTATTTGTTTCTTGTTTTCTCTGTATCTCAATCACACATACATGTGTGCGCGCGCTCACACATACACACACACACACACTCACTTAATTCTTTTTCAATTTTCCCTTTCTTGATATACATGTACCTGCTTATGTGAAAAATAAAAATATACGTGTGTATGCATTTGGCTTAAATATATATAATATTTAAGAACCAATTTAAAAGTATGTATAATTTGGCTCAAGTACTCTTGTTAATTACTAAGAAATATTTAGGTACATAACACTGAAGATATTTCCTGATCAGAAAATTTAGCGATAAAATTCCTATAGGAAAATGCACTTTTACAGTGTTAACATTGATAGTCTTGAAAATCCTAACTATTATATTTGAGTACAAGAGTAAAAATTGAAACTTAATGAGCATCCTCTGTCATTCAGGCTACTTAGTGACAAAATTAATTTTAGATATTAAATGATGTTTTACAGCATGTTATATAGTAAACAAGGAATTTCAAACTAAAAATTAGGGTATGTGAGTTTTAGCTTTGCTTTTTTTTTCACCAAATGTGTTGTTTGGACCTGTTGATCTAACTCTGTAAGACTTGTTTTCCTGAAACATGGAACTAAAAATGGAGACTGCATAATCTTTCAGATAATTGTCACACCCCCAATATAAAATTACACAACATATTAAATATAGTTTAAACATACAATTTAAGCTTAAGAAAAGCAATATTAAAAATAATCCAAATATTTTTTCTTCTCATTGCTATCTGCTAACAACTCCCTAAATTAGCTTATTTTAAGAGAGAGTGAAATAGTTGTCTCATTATAAGGAGAGAAATGGCAAAAAAATCATACTGAAAATGGAACATGAGTAGAAAGAATTTCTGACTGGTTTTGCCATCTTTCCTGGTTCTTGATCTCCAGCCAAACTGGGCTCTAGAGCTTCTTAATAATTAATAAAACATCCTATATTTTATATTGTTCTTACTTTTCTGTACTGCTAACATTTTCTCATATATTTGCAATCCCTTGCAGTTCCTCCTACCTGTGAAGCATAAAATAATTCAGCACCTCCAGGTTTCATTGACAAGGGGTCAGGGGATAAAAGTATGAGCCAACCTTGGATTTTTCAGGTATCAAGATTGCTTAACGGTAGAAGACTTTCATGAAAGGAGAATGTAAGGCTTTTTAGTGCATTTGAGTTAAAAGATTGACATCTAAAAAATGTTCAAAATTAGCTTATTTCTTCAAAATTTTATCTAAAAATAATCTTTTTTTTAAAATAATGCAGTTGAGAAATGCAACAGAAGACCCATATCAAGCATGATTTCTGTTAGAATTTTATTACAAAAGAAGTTAAAAATTCAGAAGAGCTGTTATATTATACATAATAAAACTTTGTAGAAAGATGGAAAGCACAGGAATGTTATGCATATATAAGATTATAAAAAAGAGGTATTCTATTGTGTGATTCTTGTTAGTCTGAACTAATATAGTCATAATATGTCATCCAAATTTTATAAGCAAAATCAATTTTTTGTTTTCTCAAAAACAGAGTTAAGGCTTATTCACCAATTTCTGGACGTCTGAACTGATGAAACCAGAAAAGCCATTTGGGTAAACAATAGGATATTCCCAATTACCTAAAATATTGTTCATAATTTGTTATAATCAGTCTCATTAATGTAAACAAAAATAACACAAAATGGGAGCAGACCTTGGATGAGCAGCTGTCTTTATTAAGTGGCAGTAGAATGGCCTGTGGCACATTTTCAGGGGAGAAAACAGCCACTGTTTATAAGAGGGGTTTGTGCTTTATAGGTTACAGTGAGGGTGACTCTTGGAGACTTCAGCAGAATGTGTCAGTTTGGGCAGTCAAGAAACAGGCTGTGAAAGTCCAAAACCCATTATTGCTGGGACAGATGAAAAGTCTCAATCCCAGTTGCTCATTACTTATCTTCTTCCTCCAGGGTCAATTGTCACTAGGAAAGCATTAATGTTTGCCTTCTTACCAGGGATTCTCATTTTTCATATCTTTCAATTAAGAACATGTGTTAATGCTGTTTACATTTAAATATTTATATTAAAAAACATGAAATATTTGCAAATTGCCTGAATGGGATATCTTTGTATTTTTCATTAACCAAGAATGCAGTATATTGTTAAGTGTAGTCACCATATTGTACAACAGATACCTTAAATTCATTCCTCTTTAGCATAAATTTTGGATTCTTTGATCGTTTTCTCCTTTCTATTCCCACCATTATCCACCCAAAACTCCAGTAATCACTATTCTTCTCTCTGCTTCTGTGGGATCAAGGTTTTTGATTCCACATATGAGTGAGATCACTAGCCTTTTTGTGTTCAGCTTATTCCACTTAATGTCCTCCATTTCCTTTCATATTGCAGCCAACATCAGGATTTCCACCACTTTTATAACTAAATAATATTTGTATGTGTATATATGAATGTATATAAATAATATTTTCTTTATTTCTTCATCTATCGGGGCACTTAAGTAGATTCCACTATCTTGGGCTAATTTTAAGTAGATGTCTATTTGACAAATTAATTTCATGCCTTTGGATATATATTCAATAATGAGATTGTTAAAGCATATGGTGATTCTACTTTTAATTTTTAAGAAAACTACATACTGGTTTTAAAAACAAAATTCCTACCAAGTAGTTGTCATGGGTTACTTTTCTCCACACCTGTGACAACTCTTGTCATCTCTTTTTTTTTTTCTTTTTTCTTTTTTTAAATAAGAGCCATCTAGCAGATATAAGGAGAGCTCTCATTATGGATCTGATTGGCATTCCCTGATAAATGATAATGTTGAGAATTTTTTTCATATATCTTTTGACCATATGTATGTCTTTGGAGAAATGTCTACTCATGTCCTTTACCCATGTTTTAATCAGGCTGCTTCCTAAGTATTGAGTTGTTTGAATTCCTTATGTATTTTGCAAATTAGTCCATTATCCAATGTATAGTTTACTAGTATTTCCTCCCTTTTTGTAAGTTGTCTTTTTGTTGTTTTGTTTCTTTGTTGATACTGGTTGAACACAGGGGCGTTTAACCACTGAGCCACATCCCCAGCTTTTTTTATATATTGTTTTGACAGGATCTTCCTTAGTTACTTATGGCCTCACCAAGTTGCTGAGGCTGGGTTTGAATTTGCAATCCTCCTGCCTCAATCTCCTGAGCTGCTGGGATTACAGGTGAACCCCACTGTACCCAGCAGATTGTTTATATTGTTGTGCAGAAACTCTTTGGTCTGACTAACCTCATTTGTCTACTTTTGGTTTTGGTGCATGTTCTTTTGGAATTGTATTTTTTAAAAGTTATTTTCCAGACTAATTTAAAGAGGTTTTTTTTGCTATGTTTTCTTCTAGGAGTTTCACAATTTTAAGCTTTATATTTACGTATTTAATCCACTTTCAATTGACTCTGGGGTATGATTTAAGATAAACATCTAATTTAATTGACTCTTTTGATGCCACCCATAAATTCGGCAAGGATTCTTTGCTCCTTTTTGCTCTTTAAAAAATATTATTTTCTTTCTGTGTTTTCATAAAACCTATATTTGAGGTCACAGATTCTTTTTGCAACTTGAATATTATTCCGTTTTTGCTCTCTACTATATTTTTTTTCATTTTGTTCATTATATTTTCACTTTTGAAATTTCATTTTGTTCATTTTTTCAGATCCATTATTACTGTTTAATATTTTTGTTATTATTCAATCTATGAAATGTTTGGTTCTGGTCATTTACCGCTTTCTTTATTTAATTGATGTTATTCTCTGTATTTTCTTGATTTTCAATGAGTTACTTCAACATAATTAGCTTGAAATCTTTGTCAGGTAATTCATATAGCTCTGTTTTTTAGGGTTGGTTGCTGGCACTTATTTAGAAGCTTTGATGACATATTTTTTTTCCCTAATTGTTCTTGTCCCTTTTGAGTATTGCTGATGTTGTACATTTTAAGGAGTATATTCTTGTTTTAGTCTTAGTATACCCAGTTTTCTAAGAAAGCACTTGAATGTTCACCTTGTTCAAAGATTCTGGGAAAACTTTCTGGACATAGTCATGAAGCCTTGGCCCCTGCTGTAGCTATAGAGGTAGGCCATGTACAAGGCCTCTGTGAGCTGTGTTTGGTGCACTATTAGAGTACACTAGAACCTAGAGTCTGCTCCTGCCTACCTGCAGCTGAGGGATATCCAGAGCACATTGCTGCAGAGGCTGACCCACTTGTGGTGTGGATAAGGAATCAAATCTACCAAGCAATTATGATACCTGAAACTATGTGGTTCCCCCTGGTGCCATGAAGAATGTGAATCTGGAGCCTTAGTCTGCAGGTAGCAGCCTGTAGTATAGGGCCTCCCAAGTCCTGATTTTTATTATGTTTGATCCAGTTAAAGTCCTGTGCTCATTTCTCTTTCTTTCCCCCTTCAGATAGTAACTCTCTTTGCAGTGTGCTACATGGAACTGTGGGAGGGGTGATTTGAGTTTTGTAAAACTAACCTTCCTCTCCTTTATCAATGAATCTTTTCTTATTATCGTGCTACATCTAAGCACTATGATCTCTTATGTTATATTTTTAGCTCCTGTGGAGGATGAACGTGTTTTCATGCATGAATATAGTTGTTCAAACTGGTATTTAGGCAAAGGAGTGCTTGGGAAACCTACCATCTTGTTCTGATACTTTTATTTTTATTAATTTTATTAGTTGGTATAAACAATATAAGATGATCTTTAAAATCATTTTAGTTTTATTTTATATGCTCCACAAAATTTAATAAAACTTTGGCTTTAGAGCTTCTTACATTTATCATTTAGATTATTCATTAATGAGATATATTTGGTATAACCCTGAATGTTTGAATCCAGAACACACATAATAGTGGCACAATCATTGAAGAATAAGAAAAAAATATCATACTGTTTGTTTTATTCAGCTTTTTCGTTGCTGTGATCCAAATATCTGACACAATGTAGAAGAGCAAAAGTTTATTTTGGATCATGGTTTCAGAGATTCAGGCTATGTTCAGCTAACTCCTTAGCTCTGGGGCCAAGGTGACACAGAACATCATAACAGAAGGACGTGGCAAGGGAAAGAAGCTCAGATGTGCCAACAAGGAATCAGACAGAAAGAGGTCACTAGAAACAAAATATAAAACTTAAAAGGCATACCCCAGTGATCTATTTCCTCTTGCCTCACCAACCGGCCTACAGTTACCACCCAGTTATCTATATCAGTGGAAGACAAGGTTATAGCTCTCATCATCTAATAATTTTATTTCTGACTGTTCTTGCATAGAGCTTTTGGGAACATCTCATCTCTAAACCATAACACTGACATATAGAATATTAAAAGTTCAAAAATATTTAACATAAATATAAACAAAAATGGAAAAGAATCCTTGAATTAACACTCCGTATGGTTAAGTGTTTGTATATTTTTATACACCTATTTGCTTACATGACTTCTAAAGAATTAGAAAGTTATATGGCATAAAAAATATAAGCTTTGTGTTCAGTAGGCTACAATGGATTGGAAGCTTCACCAATAGATCCTTAATCTTATGCAAGTTATAATTTCTCTAAATTTCAAGTAATCTTATGTTATTTGCAGGCTATAAAAATAATGATAGCAACTCATAGAGTTGTTTCCAGAAATCAGTAATTTAATACTTGCTAAAGATTTTCAGAAATGACATTAAATATACATATTCATATAATTTAACTTTATTGTGTGATATATGCAAAAGAAAAATATATAAAGAATATTTAAAATTTCCCATAATAGTCAATAATAATTTGAAGTATCATTTATTTATACATTTACTATGGACAGAACTCTGAGAAAAGGCTTTGAACTCATTATATTTAATCTTAATCACAGCCCTATGAATAGTTTTTACTATATTCATTTTATATTTGATAAAACAGCAGTTTATCATTTAATATCATAAAATTTTGTTTAAAACTTTATCACTTCTATATCCGTGCTTTTTATCATCACATCAGCTTTTATAAGCCTATTATGGGGGGAATGTACAAAATAGTTTTAAAATATTGTAACATTCTTTTTTAAAAAGTAATGAACAAATTGTTTTAGGTATTGTGTTTCTGAAATATCTTACATCATCTTTAGGTGTATTTAAGACTGAAATTTCCAAATGAGTTTGATCAATTACACTTTTATTGTGGCCACTTCCATGTGCCGTGTGTGTGTGTGTGTGTGTGTGTGTGTGTGTGTGTGTGTGTGTGGTGTCTGTCTGTCTGTTGTTGGCAGCAGGATTCTGAGTCAGAAGCATATTCAAAGTTCTTGATTGAAGTTCTAAAGATAACATTCATATTTTTATGTCAAATCTTTTTTTTTCAAGCTTTTTGTTTCTAGTTCAATATCCTCCTTGGTATATGCACGTGACATTAATCATGGCACAGGACCAAGCATGAACCTTTGGCCAACTTATAACACCATTTATGTGAGATATATAAAAATGTTTTTCCTGTGAGACACATACTCTAAATTTGTCCAAGACTTAATGCAACATTATTTCCCCCAGCATAAAGTAGAAAGTTTTGATGTATTCATTCTGGAACCTAAGATATTTTTTGGTGCAGTTCGCAGTTTTATACTAAAATATCACTTTTTACCTGACATTTGGGTTTCTGACCTTTGTCAGTAATATCTTTTTAAATAGCAATCATTCTATGTTGATATGAGAGAGGTCAAATAGAGACACTATTTGGAAGACTGGAAATGGAAAATACTCCTGGGGATTGATGAAAGATGATAGGTAGATATTGATATGCAGACTTCAAAAGACATGATAAAGTTGTGTGGCAATATGAGAATTTTTCAAATAGCTTAACACTTATTTCACATTTTCTTTGTCATACAAAAGAAAGTTGGATTCTACTATTATTTGTCTTTTCCTCCAACAATACCACTCTTCTTAAAACATTGTTTGCAATTTGTGTGCTCTTTATCACACAATAATTTTAAAATATTAGTTTGTAAAATTGCTTGAATATTATAGTGCACTGTTTTCTCTATATGTTTCAGAAACATTTTTGGTTATTTTATGGTAAAATGGAATTGCACTGTATTTATAAGTTAATTTTAGAATTAAGCATCAATATACTTATAACTGAAATATATCATTTTATTTTTATATTTCGTATGTATCCCATAATTGGCCTATTCTTTGTAATATCCTGTCTGTGTAATTTTAAAATTTAAAATTATTAGTTAGTATTATCTCAATTAGCTAAAGAATATTTCTCTCAGAAATAAGACCTAGTGAATGTTTAAGGCTTTATTCATTCACCTCACTCTACTTCTATTGCTTTTTACATTTTACTATCCCCGGTAAATTTTTTTCTATTATAGTCAATCCTACTGCAATTGACTGCAGTTTATTTTTCTTTTGTTCCATTTACACCTTCATCCTTGTCATGTCTTATGTGACTAGACCTTCTAGGACAATGTTGAATAATGGCAGCTATAGTAAGAATCTAGGACTTGTAGTTAAGAGGCAAATGTACAAATATTTATTGAGTAATTATTACTGAATTCCAGCCAGCAATGTTCCTTTACTGGGCTGTTTGGGGGGTGAGGGGTGTTTATGGAGGTCTAATAGTTAATTTTTTCCATTACTGTCTTTATAAGAGTATCCCATGTGTTGTGTGATGATGACTTTTTAAAAGTTTCTTCAGTGAATATTGATTATTCAGAATTGATTATATCTTCTTTGGGTTTAGTTTTTAGAGAAAATATAAAATTTATCAATTTTAAAGAGTTGATAGAATTACTTTATAATTGTTTTGTTCTATGTAGAATAATTATGACAGAACTGCTTTATTCTATATAGAGTCATTTCAGATGCTATAGTATCTTTTTTTCCATTTTTCTCTCAAATTGGGCATCTTAGCCAATTTTCTTAACCTTTTAAAGAAATACTTTTTAAATTTTGTCTATTAAAATACTATTTAATTTTTTTTCACAAATTTTCTATTTTTATTAAGTATTTTCTTCTAGCATGTTATTTTTCTCTTTTCATGAAATAAATCATAAATTCATTTAATTTCCTGTTTTCTAATACATATATTTAAGGCAAATATTAATTCTGTATGCCCCTCTTTGCCTTGAATTTTGGAACTTAACCATTTATTTAAGTCATTGTTTTGTAGATGATAAATTTGGTAAGGGCTCACCAATAGCTAAAGGTCAACTTCCCAGTTCTCCAAGTTTTATCTTTTGTACTCTTATGACTGGTACTTCATTGTATGTCTTTCTGAAGTATTTTATCCTTTAAAATGTTTCTCACACCATGACAGTAGGTAGTGAATCATCTTGTATGGAGCTTGACTTCTCCTACTAGGAATGTGCCTGGGGTTAGAACATAACAATGCCCAGTGAGCAGGGGTTCATTTCTGCAGTGTCCCATTGGTGAAAATAGGCAGAGCCATCAGCCTCATTGTTTGTTGGGATTATGCAATAGCATTTGCCACTGCCCAGTTTACCACAACCTCTTCAACTCCATTCCTTGCTCTTTTTTGCTTGTTCTTATGATTTATAATAGATAATAGCATGACTCTTTTGTTCTTCAGACTACACGTTATTTAGAATGGGGGTATTCTCTCTTTTACTTAATGTTCTATTTTGGTGGTTCTTTTTAAGCTATCATTTTAAAATAGTTTCTGTTCTTAACTTTTAAATGAAATATGGTCTACATAATGACAATTTTTCTAAATTTTGAGATTTTCTTTATGTACCTAATGTATACTTAATTTTAATACTTGTAAAGGAAATTGGTTTAAATAAACCAATTTATTGATTGGCAATTTTATTTTTGTTTAGGTTGGCAATTTAAATTATTGATTTTGTTTATTTTCTTTATGTTAGCCATATATCTTAAATTTTTCTTTATTAAGTAAAATTTGTCTGATTCATTTCGTTTTTAATATAGTTTGTTTTCTTCCATATCTTTGTTTTCCTCATATCTTTGAATATTTATTATACTTTAGTATCTTTCCAATGTGACACAGTATCATTAGATAAACATGTTATCTAATATTAACATTTAATCCTTTGTATTGCATTCATTCTTAGTCTTTATATATTGCACTAATGAAATGGTTTTTACTATTTTTAACTTTTCTTCTTTCTTAAAATATATTTCTTTAGATAATATGTCATTTCTGATTTTTCTGCTTCCATAGAATTTAGACCCTTATGTGGAAGAGTCCAGGCTTTTGAACTATTCTTTAAAATATGAGTACTAATCCTATCAAAAATAAATACTCAACTCATGAAAATAGATAACTTCAACTAATATTAACTCTCTAACATCCTTAACCTTTTTCCTTTATTATCAGTTGGAACTAATTCCAGATCTATTTATTAAAACTATAGATAACTTATGAATTTCAGTTGAATTTTTAATTTAATAAACCATCAAAATAAAAATCTGAGTTTCAAAGCAGAGTGAAAGGGAAACAGCTACCTCCAAAAATGTTTATGTTTTTAATTATATTTTATGAGATGTGTTTTTTAACTAGAAAAAATAAACTTATTGAGATTAGAAGAAAGTAGGAACAGTAGTCAAAACTGTCCTCAATAGGGGATATTTTTATGACTTTAAAATGACATAACTATTAAAAATCAGTACTTTGGTTGGTGAACAGTCTCTTCCTCCATTAAATATTTTTAATATCACTCCTGGATGCACACAGAAAAATACCCTCTGACCATGTAGAAATATATAAATGAAGTGAATAGAACAAGTGGAACATTTTAAAATGTTTAACAGACATAGTTTTACTTTTAGTTTTGATTCTAAAACTGTCCTAAGTGAGCTATATCCTGAGCATTGAGCTCATTCAACCACTAAATCAGTGAAGAAATAGAAAATAAAGAGAAATGAGAGAAAGGAAGTACAGAGAGCAGGAAAAGACAGAGAAAGGAAAAGTAATGGTAGGAGGAAAAGAAAAAAAATTTAAAGAGAATATTGTGAGGTAAGATTAAGCACAAATTTTTCATGGCTGAAGCTTCCATATGGGTTATATATTTGAACATTCTATATTGTTACACATTTTGCCTTTTGGTTATACCTAATTATTCATGACATTATTTTTAGAATATATATTTAATATATATTTAATCATAATAGTATAAAGTTATATTATTCACTGTATTTCTCATACCTATTTAGAATTTGTCTAAAGTTACTAAGATGAGTTACATCTGTTACAGAACTGTAATGACTACAGAAATGTTGCCTAAATTGTAATTCTTCCAAAGCTAAAGACAAAATACATTAGCAAATGTCAAAATAAGTAAAAAGAGGTAAATTATTTGCATTTACATAATAATAACACATATGAATGAAACCATTGTATTACCTATAAAGAATCCTTGAGGTCTCAAGTTGATCCCCACTGAAGGATGGTTGACCATGTCTTTCCATGATGTGAGAAATATAAAAATCCAAATTCTGGAGGGAGCAGAGGTTCTTAAGTAGCTAGACTTGCTAGCTTCAGTATTTTTTTTTTTCCTTTGAATTTATAGAAGTCAGTTTTTGTGTCCCTGAAGTAATCATACGGAGAAAAGTTTCCTCTGTTGGTGGTCAGCCACAATCCGAGGAAAAACTCATATAATCTTGTTTCAGGATGGCAGGGTTTCCACAGAAAAAATATCAGAAAATGTCCCTAGAGGCAACTTAGCAATAGCCAACGGTAGTGAGTCTGTACAGCAGTCTGCAAAGAAAGGAAAGCTGTCAGGCAGAATTGCTTTCAAAAGCTCCTTACTTGTTAGATAGTGAGACTTGGAATACATTGTTTTGTTTCGTTTCTTCAGAGTAATCCCTTTCTCTTAGCGTCTGGTATTCAGTCGTCACAGAAAATGCCTTGATACTGCTTTCTTATAGAAATATCTATATATTCTCATATAGATTATTGTTACACTACTACTTTGTGTTTGTTACAGGATATCAAATCAGACTATAATTACTATTAGGATGCCTACTTTATTTTAATATGATCATATAATTTTAAAATTATCAATACAGGTGAATATACATTGTCAATGTATTATGCCACCATTAATTTGAATTTATTAAATGGAAACCTGAAGTAAAAAAAAAATAACTCATATAAGGCTATCTGGTTTGATGTTTAATGTTGTTGAGCGTATTAGAAAATAGAGTAGCTTCACGGCTTTAAAATGACTTAATTATTAAAATATCTGTACAGTGATCAGTAAATAGTCTCCTCCTCCATTAAATATTCTTAATATCACTCCTGGATGAACACACAAACAGAAACATACCCTTTGACCATGTAAATACCCAAATGAAGTGACTAAGAAAAGTGAAGCATTCTTAAATGTTTAACAGACGTAGTTTTAGTTTTAATTCTAGATAGGAGGTATTTATTTTACCAGTTCTGATGAACAATAATGGTATTCACATTAAAGAATAACAGTATTATATCTGTATATTGTTATCTGTTTTTGCACTTTTATTATGCAGTTTTCTGGTCTTAGAGTTTTTGTTTACTTCATAATATGTTGTACCACTCAGACACTTTATGAAGGACTTATACTATATTTTGAATTCTAGTGAAGAACATTTAGTTATAATTAATGATTATAATTCTTAAATTCTACTTGAATGCCAGTGGGTTTAATGCACAGCTCTTTAATGTGGCAGTGATGTCAGGGCACACACTATATCTTATTTTCTCACTACCAGAATATTTTGTAAAGTGAAATCTGTGATTAACTTCATAGTCTTAATGACCTCAGATATGGATATTTAATATTGATTTCTCTGCTTCAAGTACTTAGTAAAAGTAGTCTATTCATTCATTAAAAGTTGTTTAAATACCTGTGTGTTTTCAGATGGAAGAGATTTTGAACAACTGAGAAATAAAGCATATTTCCCCTCCTTAGTATCATATGGCTCAAATGAAGGGTAGAATCAAAAGTGTGGGGCCATTGGTCATTGGATGTGTGGGAAAGAATGATGATCAATCAACAGTAAATCTGAAAATGACACAGAACAATTTCAAGTGTATAAAATATAGTTATCCACTTCTGGATTCAGAAAAATTGCATGTTTTTATTTGAATATCAATGATATGCAACTGAATGCCTGAGCAAGTCTTAGCACGTCCTACGGTTCTGATGCCTTACAATATTGAGGCAATAATGTTTTCTCACAGTGCTGGTGCCATTTAATAAGAGAAGCATTTACTAGACCACTACATTTACAGAGGAATCTACCACATTTGTAGTTCTGTATGTAGGTTTGATACTTCAATCTTGAATTCCCAAGGGCATTTTAATTGTACAAAATGAGAAAGTTTATAGACATGCTTATGATAGCATGTATGTTGTGAACATGGTGCGAGAATGTGGGGATGTGGAAACAACTTTAACATGGGAGGGCTCAGGGAGTACTGAGATATTTCTCATGACATAACTGAAATATCACTATGCAAGCCTAGAAGCTGTCACTGTAATATCATAAGTATACTAATGAAATTCTGTCATTTCAAGTTTAATCTGGAATTCAAAACATGAAAAAGAAAAACCCTATGTGTAGGTTCTAAAATTGCAGAAATGGATTGGGGGAGGATCCTATCTTGTGGTTTTGGAGGAATCATAAATCATTCTCAGTTCTCTCATGATGTTGATAAAATTTTTCCTTTATAAATCTCTACAGACCATGAGCTCCATAATCAATAAATAATAAAGGGCTACATAATCAATAATACATAATCAATGATTCAGTGGTTTGTTTGAAAACAAGTTTCACCCATTGAGTGTCTTAGTTTTTGCAACTTTCACCCTCCCTCACCCTCCCTCGCCCTCCTACTCCATGGATATTCAAAGTGCACCAAATCAGGGCTAGAAGCTAACAGGAACCAGAAAGCTAAACACAGGGAATATTTCAGAGTCAGAAAATGAAAATAAATAATATTCTTCACCTTTTTAATTTTTAAAAGCCTATGAGAGGACAAAGGAATATAAAGCACCTGGGATAAGCCAAAAGTTTTTACAGCAGACTACTTATGCTATCATGTTTTTCAGCTTATTAATTGACAACTAAAGTATGTGGATTCTCCATTTCAGTCACAATTGACTTTGGCTTTTGGATAATTGCATTGGATCTGTAGATTGCTTTGAGTAGTATGGTCATTTTAACAGTATTAAATCTTCCAATCATGGACACAAAAAGTCTTTCCATTTGTTTATAGCCCTACAGTTAATTTTTCATTATTTTTGGTTCTATTGTTATTTTGCTAACTTCCTTTTGAAATAGTTGTTAGAATATAGAAACATAGCTAGTGTTTATATGTTGAAATTGAATCCTGCAACTTTACTGAATTTATTAGTTCTAATAGGTTATTTTGTGTGTGACGTCTTTTTCTCCATATCATATATCTATCTTCAAAAAAACATATGGAATTGCAAAAAAAAATAGTTAAAATAGTATTTTAAAAAAGAACAAAAATAGATACATCATATTACATGATTTCAAAATATATTACAAAGCTACAGTATTTGAAACAAAATGCTACTGACATAAGGACAGACATAGAGACTAACAGGACAGAATAGAGAACCGACAAATAAATCCATGCATATGCAATCAGTTAATCTTCAACAAAGGTGTCAGAATACAAAATGGAGAGAAAATATTCTCCTGAATAAATACAATTGGGAAAACCAAAAATACACATGGAGAACAGTGAAATTTGACTCTTTGTCTTACAAAATACACAAAAAAAATCAATTTAAAATGGATTAAAGACAGAAATATGAAACTCCATAAGAAAAAAATGTGGAAGAAGCTTCATGATATTTGGCTTTGACTATGATTTTACAAAATCATAGCTAAAATTGGTAAATCAGACTCCATCAAACAAAAAACTTCTACATAGCAAAATAAGTAATAATAAACAGAATGAAAGCACAAAAGAAGCCATACTATTCACATTAGCTTATTTTTTTTTCTTAAATATGCAGGTAGTATTCAGTCAAAATAAACTACTCAGAAGATACTTGAGTTAATGAATTATTACTTCTTACCTTCTCAAAACCTTTTTTCCTGAAATCATCCACCTTTAACTACATCAGCATTTTTACCTTTCTAATTCTCCATTTCCATCCGTATAAAATGTTCATTCTAATTCATCTTTGCTATGGTTTGGATATGAGGTGTTTTCTAAAAGCTCATGAGTGAGACAATGCAAGAATTTTCAGAGTTGAAGTGATAGTGTTATGAAAGCCTATGCATTGGTTATGAATTAAAAGAATTAATGCACTGATAATTAATAACCAGGGGGTAACTGTAGGCAGGTAAGGTGTGGCAGGTATAGAGGGGTCACTGGGGACTTGTCTTGGGGTGTAATATGTTATCTCTGATGAGTAGAGTTTTGTGAAATGGAGTAAGTTTGGATAGGTGGTGGTGGTGGTGGTGGTGGTGTGTGTGAGAGATGGAGGGAATAGTTCAGTTCCAGCTTTGTAATATTTGAGGTGCTCATTAGATATGTAAGTAGAAAAAGCAACTAGATATGTGATAAACACAGCTCAGGCTCAATGGAAAAATGAGTCTTTGGTGTATAACTGTAATTTTAAAGTAGGAAATTGGGTGAAATCACCTAAAGTTGGGATTCTTAGCAGAACGGCAGAAAGGACATTTATAAATTAAGATGTTTTTCTTTTATGCCCTTATACATATCTTGTTAAATAAAATCCAAAATTATTTTATTAGTAAATTAATAGAATTGTTTCTTGTGTTTTATCTTTTCATATTTAAGTCTCTTTAGTATAATTTATAGAATTTTTAATTCAGCCTATATTTTAAATACTCAAGTTTTTTCTATTTATGTATCTTGTTTTAAAAGATATTTATGTTAGTTCTGTAGTGAGAGCTATTTTCTTTTCATTCTTGTTTATGCTGCTGCTGTTTGTTTGCTTTTAGTGAAGAATACATTTCATTCTTTTATATTTGATCTTGAACATAGCAAAGAAATGAAAGTGTAAAAATAAATTTAAAATTTTTCAGAGACAATGAACATACCTCCTTATAACTGAGGTATAGAAAGCATTTGAACCAAAAATATCATTTCATGTGATTAAAATGTAAAATTATTTCCTACCTGGCTTTTGAAATTTTTTCACTTAAATTTTTAAGCAATTCATAAAAATGTTAAAACTATAGATATTTATGTGGTGCCATATAATGTTTCATTCCAGATATATATTGTGTAATGTTTAAATCAGGTTAAACCTATATATCTCCTCAAACATTTATCATTTCTTAAAAATGAAAACATTCAAAATAATTTATTTTAAAATATTCAGTATGTTATTTTTATCTATAGCCATGCCCCTGTGCAGTAGCACACTGGATCTTCTTAGCATCTGTTGATAAACACTTAGCATCTATTGATAAACCTTTCCCCATTCTGCTCTTACCCTACTTCTCCAGCCTTTGGTTACCATTCATCCCTCAACTTTTATGAGATTAACTTTTGCTAATATTCCATATAGAAGTAAGATGATGTGGTGCTTGTCTTTCTGCTCCTGGATTGTTTCATTAACACAATGATCTCCAATTCAATATACCTTGTTGCCAACTACAGAATTTCAATCTTTTTATGGCTGACTAGTATTCCATAGTGTCTGTTTCTACATTTTCTTTATTGATTCATGTAAGTTTATGGACATCTAGATTGTTTCCATTTCTTGGCCATTGTGAATAGTACTGCAATAAACCATGGAAGTATGCATGTCTCTTTGACACACTAGTTTCATTTCCTTTGGACATAAGCCCAGGGGTGGGATTGATCAGAAATTCCACATTCTTTTCCACAATGGTTACATCAATAACATTCCTAACAATGCTGTGCAAGGGTCCCCTTTTTTCTACATTCTTGCAGCACTTGCTGTTGTTTTTAGTAACAGCCACCTGACAGATGTGTGGTGTTACCTCATTGTTATTTTGACTTGAATTTCTCTGATATGGTTGAGGACTTTTCTATCTGGTTGTTGGGCATCTGTTTTAGTCTACTTTTTTGCTGCAGTGACTAAAAGACTCAATTAGAATAACTGTACATGAGGAAAAGTTTATTTGAAAGTTCATGGTTTCAGAGGTCTCAATCCCTAGACAGCAGGCTCCATTCCTTGGGGATCAGTGTGAAGCTGGACATTATGTCAGAAGAATGTGGCAGAGGGAAGTGGCTCACATGATGATCAGAAAGCAGAGAGAGACAGATCTCCACTAGCTAAATATATAGACCAAAGCCACTCTCCCAGCCCCCATCCTTCACCTCTTTTAGCTAAACCCCACTTGCCTTAACTTACCAATTAATCTCATCAGGTGATTATTTCCATGATTGAGTTAGGGTTCTCATAATCCAATCATTTTGGAGCTTCTTGCAATTGGTGGGATAATTTTGAGATGCTTAGCAGTGCAAGCTGGAAATGCTTTAAAGTGTTGTAATTGGAGTTTAATGGCTGATTCTGGTGGGAACTCGGAAGACCAGAATGCTGACAGTGTCACAGGAAAGGAGGGAGCTAAAACTCCAAACCTAGGTTTTTGTGTTCTTAGGAAAGGAGATTTAAAGTCAAACACCAAAAGTCATGAGAGAACTTTATTAGAAGTGAAAGTGAGGTGAAAATAAAGTAAAAGAAAAGTGAGGCTTAAGCAAAAAGCGCTCTTAAGGAAGAGAATGGGCCATCTCCAGAGAACAACAAGGGAGACAATGTTGTCCCTAATTTTATTACTGTTTAATTTTTTACCAGGACAACTGTGGACTACCTTCTGTACTCTTTGCCAATTAGGTGTTCAACTCCTCCTTCAAGTTGGGCAGTGGAGTTTTTGACCTTGTTTGTTCCCTCCAGAACGGTCATGATGGCTACACTATTTAGGGGGGCTTAGTCTACAAGTCAATCCCATGTTAATGTGGATACTGGGGTAAATTGCTGGTCAGAACTTACCTTAGTGTGCATGCACTACTAAAAGAATCTCCCTTTCCAGAAAAATGGAGACAGCTTTAGCCATAATTCCTATCTTCACACCAAATTCAGTAGACCTTACCAAGTCAGTCCCATGAATCTTTTTCTGTTGATGTGTCTTCCCATTAGCTCCTTTGCTTCTGTTTATTTTCTACAAATTAACTACCACACTTTGCTTTCTCATCTACTTTGGAAGTGGTTTAAAGGACCCTATAGTAAGTTAAAAAACACTTGTGAACTTGCTTGCATTTCACTGCTCATTGATAGCTAGTACCTAATACTAGGACCATGGACAGTGAAGAAAATTCTCAAGATGGTTTTGAAGAGGACTCTACTGGAATTAGTAGTAGAGGCCACGCGTGTTATGTTCTGCCTGAGAAATTATCTGCATTTTGCCCATGTCCTGAGACTTTATGTGAGGCTGATTTTAAAAGTAAGGGACTTCTTAATCTGGTACATAGCATTCAGGCAGTGACATGGATATTGCTTAGAACTTTTAACCAAGTTTATTTTGATAATCAGAAGCAAAAAAGCAGAGCAGAAAGATTTGAAAAAGTTGGACTTGAAAGCCAGAAGTAGAACTGGGGCTAAGGAAGTTGTAATTGTTAAGGATATTACTATCACTAAAGAAATGCTAACAACTTTGCCCAGAGACAATAAGAAAGATAGCTTGAGGGCATCTCAGGAATTGGCAATGCCATACCCACTTCAGGCTCAAGGGAGGAAAAGTAAAAATTCTCTTAAGAAACCAGAGGGGCACCCTTCTTGCATAAATGTGCCTAAGAAGTTTTTTTCAACATGCTCAGCTACCCAGAAACTCAGCTTTTGTAGCCAGAATCCCTGGATTCTGGTTACTGCTGGTGATGGTGGCAGACCTTGATGTCAACCACATGGTGCTCCTTCTGCATGAGTGCAGAATGCTAGAGTTGAGGAGTCCTGGAAGCTTCCACTAATATTTCAAAGGAAGACCTGGGAGGCTAGGCAAAGTGCACAGGTTCAGAGTCCCTGTGGGCACTCCCTGAGAAAGCAAAGTATGGAGATGTGAAGAGGAAGCCAAAACTACACTGGAGACTCCCTGAGGTTATGAAATGCCAGTAATGTGGGATATTGTCCTAGGAAAGCTGCAGGTATTGAGCAGAGACAAGGCAACAGAAAGGCCACTTGGGCTCCAACCAACAAAGACACAGGGATGGATTATATCAACCCTTTGGAGACAATATTATGATACCATATGCTCCAGATGCCAGACACAGATCTACAGGACTTGTTTGTCCAGCTAGATTTCAGTCTTGCATTGATCCTGTTCCATCTTCCTTCACCTCTATTTTTGGAAATAGAAATGTTTATTCTATACCTGTATATATGGAGTACTTTTAAATAGCTTTTGATTTTTATAGGAACTCATGATTCAAGTTTGCCCTCAGTCTCAGAGGAGACTTTGGATTTGAACTTTTGGGCAATCCTGGAACGGCTGAGACTATGGAGACTCTTGGAAATGGACTAGATGTATTTTGCATTGTGAGATGAACATGAGATTTTGGGGGCCAGGGACGAAATTTTATGGTTTGGATGTGTGGTGTCTCCCAAAAGCTCATCTGTGAGACAATGCAAGAAAGTTTAGAGGAGAAATGCTTGGATTATGAGAACCTTAACCCAATTAGTGAATTAATCATCTGATGGGATTGAGTGGTAATTGCAGGCAGTGGGGTGTGGCTGGAGGAGGTAGGGGATTAGGGGGTTAGGGTATACATTTATATTTATTTATTTATTTTAAAGGGAGAGAGAGGAGAGAGAGAGAGAGAGAGAGAGAGAGAGAGAGAGAGAGAGAGAGAGAGAGAGAATTTTTTTAATACTTATTTTTCAGTTTTTGGTGGACACAACATCTTTATTTTATTTTATGTGGTGCTGAGGACCGAACCCAGTGGCCCCTGCATGTCAGGCGAGGGCGTTACCGCTTGAGCCACATCCCCAGCCCTATATTTATATTTAGCTATCTTTCTCTCTTTGCCTTCTGGTCATCATGTGAGTTACTTCCTTCTGCTACACTCTTTATCCATGATACTCTGCCTCATCCTGAGCTCCAAGGAATGCAGCTGCTTTCTATGGACTGAAACCTCTAAAATCCTGTGTCCCTAAATAAACTTTTTCTCTTCTATAGTTCTGATCAGTACTTTAGTTGTAGCTGCAAAAAAAAGCTGACAGAAATAGATATAAATGCTATATCTCCTCTTGAGAATGTCTATTTAGATTTGTTACCCATTTTTTAATTGAGCTATTTTGGGTTTTGTTTGTTTATTTATTTACCAATGAGTTTCTTATAAACTCTGGATATTAACCTTTTATTAGGTGAAAAGTTTGAAAATGTCTTCTCCCATTCTGTAGATTGTCTCTTTGCTCTGTTGACTGTTTTCCTTTGCTGTGAAGCTTTTTATTTTTAAGGAATTCCATTTGTCTCTTCCTTATCATAAAATTTGTATTTATCTCATAAAAACCATTTTATGCATATTTTCAGCTGATGTTATTCCTTGAGTTTTTCTCAGTATTTCATATTTTATGTGGTTTATATTTTATGTGGTCTTTTAGAAAAGTGGAGAGAATATTTATGCTTTCACTGAAAACTCCTAGTTTTTCCTGGAAAATAAAATCTATTATAATTACATTAGAATTACTTATAGTTTTGAAATGTTACACTTAAACTATTCATTTTGTGGCTATATCATTATAATAAGTTACATTATATTTAATCTATTTTTCAATGTTTCAGTGCTATTTTTAAATATTTTATGTGCTTTTTTTTTTGTTTGTTTGTTTGTTTACTTTTAGGTGAATTATCAGCGTTCCTTCATATATTTTTCATGGATGATATAGGATCTTCTTCAAGTGAATTCTTAGTAAAGACCTATGTCTTTACTAAGTTAAGACCTATATATATCTGTCACCATGAACTCTCTAAATTAATGTAATCAGTTAGGTTTGCCAAAATTTCCTCACATCTTTCAACACTCACTATCTTATGAAGAAGAAATTTGTGTGAGTTCTTGTTATCCTCCTTTTTTTTCTTCCTAATATAAACAGTGTTTGGCAGTTTTATTTTTCCCCAATAGTGATTTTCATTCCATCTCATTTTATTTCAATATTAATTGAGGCTAAATCATCTCAAATTTTGCTTCCCTTTAGTTATTCTAGTTGACTTCCAGTGGGTAGAGAGCATGTTTGATTGCACCTCTTTTTCAATAAATCTGCCCTTCAGTTATTTGTTTTCCTTTTGTTTGAATTCAGTGTATTTTGGATGTCTGTATGTGTTATCACATTTGTTATTATTATTATTGCTTATTATTTGTTATTATATTATTGTTATCATATTTATTATTATTCTGTTTACATACACACCAAACTGACCATTTAATTGAAGTCAACAGCTATCAAGAAGAAGAAGAGAAAGGAGGAGGACAAAGAGAAGGAGGAAAGATACCATATCAGAGGGAGAAAAAAAAGTGAAGTGAGTTGCTTATTAAGAAAATAATAATAATAATAATTCCTTATTTCTTAGCCTAGCAGGGTCATAATCATTTTACCTGAGCTGTTTGCTTGATATTCTGAATGGTCTTGCTGCATTTTCTTCATATTACTATATCTCTTTACTTTATGCTTTTGCATTCTTTGTAGACTTTATTTGTTTTAGGTCTATTGTTAAGTTGTTTTGTTTTTCCTCAAGATTATATGAAAAAAATAACTATTCATGTCTACAGATATTTCTTTTTAGTCTGCCTGCACAGAGGTTCATATTCTTCAGGGACTGTTAGAAGCAGAAATGTAATAAAACAAATATAATAAAAAACCAACAGGCTAGGCTTTCAAATGTGTGAAGTCTCTAGACTGAGAATGATGAATAATTCTATTTGACCAATGAAATTACCTCAAAGAAGATACATTTGCAAATATTGACAGGTGTTCTGTGAAAGCAGATTGTTGTATTCATCCATGAAGATGAAAACACATGATACCTAGAAATAAAACATCATATCAAATCCACTATATCCTATAAAATAAGTGTACTTTCCTGAAAGATGAGTATGTTAGGAAAATATAGAAGGTAAAAAAAAATCTATGGAAATATTTGGAAATCTTAAATATCCTTTCAATATTTAAAGCATAGGTTAAAAAACATAGAGGGATATTGTGAAACTCTTAAACGAGTAAGCATTAGATGGGGATAATATCTAGTTAATAAAAATATTGTTTAATTTGACTTTTAACCTTGAAAATATGAAATCTGAACCCAGGCATTGTTTGGTAATATTATAGATATTCAATACAAATCTAATTGAATGAATGATAGGATACACTAATATGCAAATCTACTTGAATCTTAGATAATCTTTAGTCTCTGCAACTAATGATAGAGGATCTAATTTGAGAATAAAATAAACCAGAAGAAACAATCTAAAAAAACTTTAGCAATTTTAAATTCGTTATGGAACCTTGGGGAAGCATCTTTTTTTTTTATGGTTATCATTGTCTTTCAAAACTGATGCTTTTATAAGCCTGTTTACTAAACTACTCATAAAAATTTGCCCTTACAAAGTGATGCCATAAGATTAGAAAAACATGACTAGTTTCTAAGACATCAATAGCGTAATTGTAACATTTAAAAAGCCTTTTCAGGGGAGTCTGTATGCAGAGTTTCTCCCCTTGCCTTCCCAGCTCCATCACATCCCTCATTATGAGAGCCTTCCTCCATGTCCTGGGGGAGTTGAATCTGATGTGTCTGTCTATCTTCCAGATCCTTCTAGGCCTGGAATAGGTAACTTGGGGATCACCAGATTTGGCTTGACTTTACTTGGTCTCAACTTCTTACCCTACAGTGTGTGTCATCCTTCTTGTCCCAGATGTCCCAGATGACCGGTTTCAAGGGAAAGTGTTCTTCAGAGTTCATCAATCTATAGGCTGGGTTCGCTGCTGCTGAGTTGCTGTTTTAATTCACTCTTCCATTGCTCCAAAGGACAAACTTCTATTGGAGTTTTGTCTGGATGGCCTAGATGGCTGCACTTTCAGAGTGGAACTGATGCAGAGACCCTATAGAACAGGAGAAAATATTTTCCAGTTATTCTTCTAACATATGATTCCAGAATATCTAAAGAGCTTAAAAACCTAGTACTAAAAATAGGTTAGTAAAATCCAAACAAGAAATGTGAACAACCAACAAATATATGGAAAAATGTTCAACATACTTAGAAAAAAAATGCAAACCAGAACTTCATTGAGATTTCATCCCACCCAGTTATAATAACAATCATCAAGAATCTAAGTCATAATAAATACTAGTGAGCATATGGGGTGAAAGGAACAATTACTTATACGTTGGTGGAGCTGCTCATTAGTATAACCACTGTGGAAATCTGTATGGAGAGTCCTCAAAAGGCTAGGAATGGAACCATATGTCTCAGCTATCCCACTCCTCAGAATTTTTTAAAAGGAACCAAAATCAGCTTCCTATAGCAATACATGTACTCCAATGCTTGTAGCAATAACCAAGTTTTGGAACCAGCCTAAGTTTCCATCAACAGATGAATGGATAAAGAAAATGTGATATATATACACAATGGGTTTCTATTCAGCCATAAAGAAGAATGAAATTATGTCATTTGCAGGTAAATGATTTGGTCCAGAGAATATCATGCTGAGTGAAATAAGCCAGACTCAGAAATTTATTTAATGTTTTCTCTCATATGCAGAATATATGTACAGAAAAAAATTAAAGGGAGTATCTGAAGGAAAAAAAAAGAGATATTAGTAGAGATAAGGGTTCAAGTGAAAGGAGGAAAGGAGGGAAAGTAGAAGAACTTGGGGAACAAAATTGACTAAATTATGCTATACGCATGTATGAATATATCAGAATGAATCCCACATTTGTGTATAATTATAATTCACAAAAGAAACAAACTATAGGTGTATATAAATGAAAGAAAGATCGGAAGAGTAGAGTAAAGGGAACAGGACAGGAGAGATGGGAGGGAAAAAAGAAGTACTGGGGAATAAATATATTATGTGCATATAAGAATATGTCACAATGAATGCCACTATTATCTTTAATTATAGTATATTGATAAAACATTTTGAAATACATTTGACACTGTTTTATCTTATTGTTTTCAACTCTGAGTTTCTGTAGATGGCAGGTAAATACTTACATAAAATAATGCGCACAAAAAGTATGGTGAGTGAATGTGAGTCAATAATCTAAATGCTGCTAAACCAGCCCCATCTAATTCTAACGAAATGAACTTGTAAAGAGTTGGTGCAGGATTATAGAAATAAGATCACCACTGTTCATTATTTTGCTATTTTCATTATGGTATTATATCAACTAAGAAATCATCATGTCAGGCCACAAAAGGGGAAGAGAGAGCCGCTGACTTAAGTTCAGGACGATTGCATGGTTCAGACACCCAGATGATGGTCTGATCCCAGAATGAGTTTTAAATTCAAAGCAAAACAAAACAGAAAGTATCAGTCTCATAATTTTCTTGGCCAGACATGTAAGTTGAAGGACTTTTTATTAAAATATCAGCATCATTAACTTTGATTTTTTTCCTTGATTCAGCAAATCAACATTTGCCAACCCATCTGTAGTGATAAAAATTAGACCATGGTTTTATGTGGAAAGAGAGATAACTAGAAAGAAACACAAGGAATTTTGGCAATGATAAAACTCTTCTGTATCCTTGATTTGGGTAATGGTTTTACAGGATATACTTCTGTCAAAAGCATTAACTTGGTAACTTAACTTCTAGACATATCACTTTATAGAACTAGAATCACCGGGGATTAATAAAATAATTAATCAGTGAGATATTAGTACACTTGACAACATAAATAGATCTCAAAAATATTACATTGAGTGAAAGAAACCAGACACAAAAGGTAACATTACTTATTATTCTATTTATAATAGTTTCAAGAACATGGAAAACTAACCTCTGGTGTTGGAACTCACCATACTAGTTTATCAACTAGAGATGAGAGAGATAGAGGTTTCTGAGAGAATTGATATGTTTTATATGTTTGTTAGAGTGTTTATTTCATGGGTGTAATTATTTGACAAGACTTAATAGTCTGGGAGAATAGCTCAGTGGTAGAGTGCTTACCTAGCATAAATAAGGCCCTGGGTTCAATCCTCAGTACCGCAAAAACAAACAAATTATACACTAAAATCTATACATTTCATTATGTGTATGTTTTATCTTAAAAGTTAGTAATAAATAAATAAAAATTCATATTGCAAAAAAAATTCATGATGGTTTATAGTATAAAATTGATTGAATCTCCCCTTTACTATCTAAAGATGTGAAAATATCAGACCCTGTGCTATGGGAACAGTCAAGAGCCCTTGGGTTTGGAGATGCACCCCTCATCATTATGCTAGAAGATGCCCAAACATCACTTTTTATTAGGCAACAACTCATTGCTCTTTCCACTTTGGATTTCAAAGAAGCTGCAGTCAAGATTATCACTGACTCTTTTCATTAAAATAAGCCACATATACAATAAAATTATCAAAATGCAAATGATATTCTATGCTTGTATGATTATGTCAAAAATAACTCCTCTATTATATCTAACCAAAATAGACTAATAAAAACATTTTAAAATATTTTCAATAATAAATCTGTACTTTCATTCCTCAAAATGAACTGAAGGCTAACTTATCATGATTTATTTTTCTCCATTAAGACTATATACTCAAACAAATATTAATTTTTTTTAACAAACAAAAGACATAAAGTTTGTGTATACCAAACTGGATACCTATAGAATTATTAAAATTATAATATTTTCCACCTCTCCTGAGACATCAAGTAACAATTGAAAAGATAAGCGTAGGTTCAGTTAGTAACAAAAATATCAACAAACATGATTTCTATTTTTTTTTCTTTCAACCCTCCAGAGACAAACAAGCTACCC
Organism: Ictidomys tridecemlineatus; assembly: GCF_052094955.1. Taxonomy (NCBI): domain Eukaryota; kingdom Metazoa; phylum Chordata; class Mammalia; order Rodentia; family Sciuridae; genus Ictidomys; species Ictidomys tridecemlineatus. The sequence continues at coordinate 180,921,668 of NC_135478.1, read as the reverse complement.
ACAAAAATGAAGAAGCAATGAAAGCTTATATAAATTGAAGTGCAGATAATACCACATCTGTCTCTCTTAAAGTACATTGTGGTTCTGATGAAGCAAATACTAAAATTCCAATTTACAATTGATGCTACAAAATGCTTGACTTGAAAAATTAAATAACAGTTCCCTCAGAACAAACAAAATGCAAGAAACAAACAAATTGCTTTCTATATTACAAGGAAGAGTCTATCAAATCTAGAGTAATTCCTAAACCCAATTATTTTTTTGTGCATGCACCTTCTTCACTAGTCACTCTTGGCCCATCTGAGAGATAGAAAGTTTAATAGAAGTGGAGAGCCAAGAAAAAGCGGGAAAAGGAACGATGTTCATCTACCAGAAACAGAAGAACAAGAAAGAAATAAAATTCTCTGCTACAATCTGTTTCACATGGTGAATTTCTATTTTTGTTGTTTTTGATAATTGCTTCTTGAATCAATGTAGTTTCTATATTTGTATATCAATGTTAAAAAACATCCTGGTCATTCAAAGAAATTATAGAAGATGAAAATATCCCTTATGTTTATCTACTGTGCATTGCTTCTCTTTCCTTTAGTAAAGCATTTAAACACACTATAGCAGTCTTGCTTGGGAATTTCTGTTTGCACTCATGCTGAGTAGCAATTTACAATACAAATCCTCCTTTTTTCCTTCCTGATTATTTTAAGTCTTCTGTGTAAAAATTCACCTTCTAGGATACAGTGACTGAATACACTTGTTGGCTCTTCTTAATTATTCATTGATGATGCAAATACACATTTCTTTGTGTAAAAATGTTTTTAAAAGGACAATGGCTAATAATTTCATCTTGGGGAAAAAAAAAGATGACAAGGAACATTGTAAACCTCAGCCACAAATTATAATAATAATATCTCTCTAAGAATGACTGGTTCAGCAAAGGAACCAGCTTTCTGATGTCTTTCATCATAAGTCAGAAGTTGATTATTATGAAAAACACAGGATATTGTCAGATCACAATCTCATATTTCCTCAGACATGGGTTTAAGACAGTGTGTAACCTGTATTAAGATTATTTTTATTATTTTTTACTATGACTATTTAGTAAAATAAATTGTTCTTTGCAGAGTATGAAATGACAGCACAACCTCTACCCCACTGTCCAGATGTTTTATAGCATGAGGGAGTTATTATTATTTTACTTTAGCCATGAGTTTTCAGTGTATCTCAAAAGCTGCTTATTTAATTCCATCTATTTATTTGGTTATTATACTTTATTGTAACAGGTTCAACTATGTAGAGAGATAAAAAGGGAGGATATGGTTTGAATTTTCTATTAGATTTATTCCAATACCTGAAATTACATCATGTAAGCACAACACAGTCTGTCCTGTCAGAATTTAACCTCTGTACAAGGCATAAGGCATTTTTTATCCTTTTTGTCAAAGATATTTCTGTTTTGGTTTCAAATTATTAAGTCAAAATAATTGTTTCTCCCCCAAATATGTGTTTTCCTCCAGTTTTACCTCTTAATATCACTGATGGCTTTATCAGTAACTCTCAAATCAACTTTTCCTTTCTTCAGTTCCAAAGGGCCATGTCCAACATCCACATAACTTGCTCTGGAATCTTAGTTATTTTCTCTGTGGGTCCTGGGAATGGAGGGCACAGAAGATGAGAGAGGTAAAGCCAGAATTAGGCAGATAGGCAAGGGTCCATCCAGTGAATGGAGGAATTGAAATGTTAATTTCTTCAAAGCCCCCTTCACTCTTATCAAGATAACTGGCCTGCACTCCAACCTGTTGCTAAGTAACCAGTCTCAGGGAGTGTCCCTCCCTACAGGGAGTTGTTAATTATGCCTCCTTCCTGTCCAGATCACTCCAACTTGTCCCTTTCAGCCCATCTGTTTCTCATCTTTTGGCCCTTCCACCTGAGCATCTCCTGGGCCTAGTCACATATGCAGGAACGAGAGAGATAGGGGAAGAGAGCATCAGAAAAAAGGAAACTTAGGACATATAAAAAGGCAAAACAGGGGCTGGGGATGTGGCTCAAGCAGTAGCACGCTTGCCTGGCATGCGAGCGGCCCAGGTTCAATCCTCAGCACCACATACAAAGATGTTGTATGCAAAACACCCTGGATTCCAGGATACTAGCTATGGCCACCTTCTCCCTTACATAGTTCTTACATAGTTCTTGACATATCATATTTCACACTTTGATTCAAGTGGGTTATGAACCAGTCTTTTAAAATAAACCCTGCTTTATATGCTTGCCTTGGCTTGCTTCTCTAATGTAATGGTTCAACTAGTGAGGGAGCAGAACTTGTCACCAGTAATCAGCAGTATCAAAGGTGGTACCCCTTTCACTATGGGCTAGAGGAATTTGGCCTTAAACTCTTACGTTTAACTATAATCAATGCCTGGGAATTAATTCCTACTAATGATCTACTTTGTCTTCCAATATCCAGTCACAAAGAGGGCCCTTGTGCTCCAAAAAGTATAACTACTTTACTGCATATTTGAATATTTCCTAAAAATGGTAAAAAAAGGGAAATATATTACATAGGTATAAGAATAAGGAAAATTCATAACCTAAAAGGTAACTGTAGTCAGCAATAATTGTGCAACCTGATTTTTTTTTAATTCTTTGCCTGAATTTTTATCTATAAATAAAAGAAAGCCAATACACAAAGCAAAACCTAAACAAACAAAAATATTAGATGACTCATAAATTATGAAAAACATATAGTCTGTTTTCCCATAGAAGACTGTTTCAGGTTTTGAGTCCAAGTGAAGAGATTGTCCCTTAGATCTCTTGAGATTTATAAGGCCTGCAAAGGCTTGTGTAAAATATGCAGTCTTAGGAGTGGGGCATGGGGCAGGAAGGGTTAGGTCTGGATTACTAACCAAGGGAGTTGGCAAGGCTCTATTTGTTGAGTCAAGCTGGAGCTGGTAGCAGAAAGGGTGTGCACACTTAACACAGTATCCTTGAGAAGACAATGGCCTCAGAAGACAATGGTCACTAATGGGCAATTAGTGTGCAGGTTATTAGGATACCTTGAAGCTAGGGAAAGCACTGGGTCCTTCAGCCACCATCTGCCACACTCTGACATTTGTCTCAACTTGTTTATATTATTACATAAAGTGAAATCTGGAAATGTAAATGCTAGTGTTTCCTTTATGCAAAATTTCTAAATTTTTCATTACATCAAAAGATTAGATAAACTTAGCATGCCTGGGAAGCCCTATCTATGCATTATTCAATGGAAACTAAAAAAACACTGTTCTTTTGGAGCTCAAAAGCCTTATTAACTCTGTTTTCTCATAAAGCAATTTTAAGCTTCCAAATTGATAGAACAGTTTGAGAGCAGCCTAAACACCACCTTGAAGATTTTAGCACCATTGTCATAGCAAGAAATGAAAAGTAGACTGTTTAGTGAAGAGGACAGTGTTAGCTTGTCAAGTCAGAAAGCACTTCTCCTGTAATGTTACTCTTCAAAGTAGCATTTTCAAATGAACATTCTAAGAATGTATTTTGGTAAATAAGCAAAGGTATTTTCAAACAAAACCTTTGAGAAATATTGGTTTTTATCCCACTTCAAAAAGATTTTTTTAATGTAATTGCCTCTTTACATTTTCAAAATCAAGAAGAAAAAGAGCAGTTCATTGAAACACCTAAGTCTGGGGAAAAAAAAAAAAACACAGATACAACAACATCTCAAGTTATACATTTCAATGAAAAAAATCAGTTTTAATTGTTTACCATTGTCTTAAAAAATAGATGCTTTAAGAAAGAAGCCAGATACTATGACTTGATAACTTCACCCTAATTCATTATACCCTTTTCAGATTTATAATGTAGAATATGGTTACCTACCTGTCCTCCAGCCATACCCTAAACTGTGAGGTGATAATGATCCAGGCACAGCAACCAGAAGAGTAAAGAAAGAAAAAAAAGAAACTCCTTGATTTGAGTTCTCTTTTATCAGAAGTAGAACCAAGACAAATGACTGATTAAATGCTGGCTTGAGTAATTATATCTATTACCAAATATTGGGGAAACTAGGGAGAAGCAATTGAGAGTAGGGGAAAATAACAATTTATTTTGGTCTTGATAAATTTTTAAGGCATATTTGTTATACAATTGTAGCTTCAAAGACATATTACTAATAAATACTGAAATTATACTAAATGAGGTGTCTCCTAAAATTGAACTTTAAAAAATGTCTGCCTCTAACCTAATGGGGATAAAAATGGTCAGTTAAAGGTACAGAGGTTTGTCGAGTGGAGTACTCAAATCTGAACTCAGGAAGCCTTAATTTAAGGTAGTTACAGTGCACTGTATGGGTTTGGAGGCAGCTGGAATGTATGTTTAATGACTTTAGGGACAGACTCTTTTTTGGCATTTATTTGGCCTGCAGTAAATGCATGAGTATGCTCTTGCCTCCTGCCAAAGAGAGAACTGTGCTCCCTTGGCCTCTTTAGCAACCTCTCCAGGAGGAAGATCAGAAGACAATGGGCCAAAGAAAATCTCTTCTCTACTATGAATAATTGAAGCCTGCAGAGGACATTTAGTTCAGAAAGTGGTGATTGTACTAGTGAAAAAGTCACAATAAGGTTATGGTTACAAATGAAACCCAAGGAGAAGGATTTCGGATTGACAAGGGTCTAGTCCTTCAGTTTTAGGAAACCATCCACAAATTATGTTAAATTACAGGCAAAAAGTCAGATTGAAAGCATAAGCATATGCTTATATAAAGCAGATAGATGATTGCATGTTAACTCTGCCCTGTGTTGGGCTAATGCTATTTAAAAAAAGGCATTTTGCATACCTTATTATGTTCTTATCTCATTAAGAGAAGGGAAAGTTTCACTGTAATTGGCTATGTACTGGAAGTTTAAAGGAGACCAAAATCAGGATTGCACAAACTGTGGCTTAATTCAGTAAAAATGTGTGAAGTTCCATTTAATGAACTAAGAGCTGCCGTATGGGAGCACAGCAGGAAGAGGATGCCACCATCCTTACAATACCAGGGATAGCAATTATTCAGAATTGAAGGTATTTGGCTCAATATTTGAAATGAAGGAAAAACCAGAAAACAACAATTATAAAGCTTTCTACCTCAATATACTATACAAAAAAGAATCCGGTGAAATGAGCTCTATGTTTCTGCTGCATTTAAGTAGTTGGAAAGAAGGTTAACAGGGGGAACTCTATTTCTTTTCTGAATTCTATATACCCATGGGCTAGATTCGTTCTTGGCAATGAATCTGTGTGCAGGGTCATTTTCTCCTGAGGAATTCAAAGTTTCTGTTGTTTGCTTTTGTGTGTGTTTGTAAAAATGTTTTGTGCTGATTACATATAATCCATACCATGACCTTATGTTCCAATTCATTCATTTGATGTATATTAAACACAATTAGTTTAGGGTATAAGGTGGAAACAGGATATACTTTCAGTTATTTTATACCAAAAAAAAAAATAACAAAATGGGATGTTGGAATATGAAAAATAATGTTGAAATTATTAACAGAAAGGGATTTCATTCTCATATTTTTAAATAAGAAATCATGGGAGATTTCTACTGGTGCTTTTAGTTGATGATGATTTATGGCACCAAAGTAGATGGAGGTTAAAAAGACTCTCCAATTTGTTGACAAAGGTTCTCCCTGATTGTACGCTGATGCCCATGTCCTCCCCAATTCTTCTTCTCTTCACCTTTCCAAATGTTAACAATTATCTGTCTTGGTAGGAACTCAACTGGAACTTTGGTAGTAAGAGTGTTCTGGGAGTGTCAGATACAGAGAAGAGCCCAAAAGAATTAGGATAAGCATTATACAGGATACCTTGCATACTCACCTACACAATCTAGGCCATCCCCAGAGGAGCGAAAGCCCTTCCGTTTCTTCACAGACATTATATTTAACTGGGAGTCTACAGATAATAAGCTTTGAAGCAAATTAATATAAATATTATACCATGTAATGGTATTTTAAGCAAAACACAGCAAGGTAAAGAAAGAGAGAGGGATGGGCTGGAAATGGTGATTTCATTTTTAAAAATGTGAATGGTAGGAAGTAGGAATGTAACTTAACTCGTTTTTGTACAATTGATAATTTACTCCAAATTATTGTTTTAATTATTCCACATTTCCCCATATATCTTAATGTCAACCTAATCATATTAAATTTCCATGTTCATATGAATCTGGAGTACATTCATTTCTAAGCTTCAGTGAAGAATAGAAAAGTACAAAAGAGGAAGAATAGCAAAATTTGATGGACAACCTGATGATGGACAATCTGATGTGTGCCATCATCAAACCTGTAAAGTAAGGTCTTTCTTAACCTCTATCCGTGAGATGAATAACACTTACAAATATATGCTTTATGTCCCTTTAAAACAAGGCAATTTGGGGCTAGGGGTATGGCTCAGTGGTAGAGCGCTTGCCTAACATGTGTGAGGCCCTGGGTTTGACCCTCAGCACCACATAAAAATGAATAAAACAAAGATATTGTGTCCAACTACAAATAAAAATTAAATAAATTTTTAAAAAGACAAGGCAATTTGATGGTAGAGCAAAGTATTTATCTACAATGTATTTTGTAATTATATAACAAGGTATTTTTAATTTATTCTCTGTATTTTTTGTATTGTATTTTATTAGTATGTGGAAATTATCATTATTCAGTCTTTGTAATTATATTCAGCCCTATCTTCCATAAATAACAGAAAGATATTCCCTTGCTTATAATATTATTTGTCCACTTGGTTCAGGAGTAAACACAACTGTCTTACAAAGTTCAACATCATCATATTTCTTTTTTGGGGGGTGGGGCAGGAGTACTGGGGATTAAACTAAGGGGCACTTGACCACTGAGCCACATCCCCAGCCCTATTTTGTATTTTATTTAGAGACTGGATCTCACTGAGTTGCTTAGTGCCATTTTTTGCTGAGACTGGCTTTGAACTCTTGATCCTCCTGTCTCAGTCTCCCAAGCAGCTCAGATTACAGGTGTGCACCACTGTTCTTGGCTCTTTTTTCTCTAATTTTTAAAGAAACTATGGTATTTCTGTAACCAATTACTACATTTTAAAGCATATATGCCTTAGTAATCAATTTAAGTTTTGCCTTTTTTTCCCTCTGATCACAGAAAGTATATACTTAATCAAGTGGAGTTCAATTATAAAATAATTGTATTTAACTCATTTATGCATTTTGACTTAACTTATACTGATATTCACCATCATAATGTATTTCCGTGCTATGATTTTATATGAATGTATTAAATTAAATGAATTCTAAGAAATTGTCTCAAATTTTCTGTGGAATAAATCTGAGTAAATTATATTTATAAGATACTTAGCTTAAAAAAACAAAGAGCATAACAACATAAATAAATATGGAAATGACAGTGTAGGGTTTTAATGGTAAGAAAAAATAAAATAAAGCCAGGAATGAAGCACAGGCCATAAGGTCCTGCACTGTAATCAGAATCAGGCCACAAATTTGCTCTGAACTTTCTAGCAATCACTGTCAAGGGAAAAAGATCCTCAGAGTTAAAACAAAGTTAGGAAAATCTTAACTGCTCTAACTTCCAAGACCTGAGTGAATCTTGTCCCAGGAGTCCTCATAAAAACCATACATTATGATGTATTGAACACTTACCTATCCATACTCCTATAATAAAGAAAACAACTTCCACTGCAACGTTTTAATAGCATTCTCCTTGTAACACATTTTAGAAAAAGCAATTTTGTGAGGGGTCAGAGCAAAGCAATCCATGTACCTAATTTTGTGATTAACTAGCCATATCTAAGAACACATCTTTTCGTGTGGGGGCTTGAACTTTTGATAAAACATGGGCATCAGTGAGCTATAGTTTCTGCTCTGGAAATACAGCTCTGAAATGCTGTGCTGCTAATTGAGAGAATCCCACACGCTTTAACAGTAAGCTCAACTAGTCACTATTGTGCTAGCTGGGGAGCCAGGTGAAGACTGAAGACCCAAAAGGCAAGCCATCCTATCTACATATAATTTAAAATAGATGACGTGAATATATATGTAAATATAAATAATAGAAATAAACACAAAATACTCCTTAGAGACTATAATTTAGTGTGTCTGCATCTACATTGCTTTGCATGTATTATCACTCAGTTTAACTAGAGCCAGATATTTATAATAAGGTTTTAGTATGGTTTGAACTGAATGAGACACTCAAATTGCTCTAAATGAAAAATGGAATTGATAGCACTTAACCTGCAGGGATATTGCAAAAATAAGTGTAATGAGTGCTTGAGAGGAATTGCCTATGTAGTTTCTGTAAACATTCTCTGTGGTGCATGCATTCCACATAAAGTAATAATATTGACAAATTATTGTAAGATTGCTAGAGTTCTGTTTAATTACTCGGTTTCTATATTGCAATGCATATTTATTATGCTTTTAAAATTGCATCTTGGACTTTAATGCCTCTTAACCAAGGCATTGTAAGATATACAATAAAACTAACAAAGACAACCAACAGCCATAACAATCACATTTCAATATAAAGTCATTTTAAGAAGCAAATATTTCTTATTTATTGCTGCCTTGCATGAGTAGGCACTTATATAAATTTGGAGTTGTACAGAAAATATTTAAAACATTTTTCCAACTTAGAGCTATCATTGAACTTATACTGGAAAATGAGATTGGGGTAAAACAGTGTTATTCTATATTCAGTAAAGACATGAAATTAAGATGCTTCTATCTGAACTTTGAAGATATTGCTAAACACCCAGCATACATGTATTTTGGTGATTTTTTTTTTATAGAGTCGGTATTGTGTTGATCCAACTACTTCTTTCTTGTGGGTAATGAGACATATTTATAAACTCCAACATTCGGAGTTATGATCTGTGACCAATGGAATAGGAGCTAAAATACCATTAGTTGAGATTGTGTTTATTACTTAGTTTGATTAGCACTATGCTCAAATCAACTGATGTAATCAAGCAGAAGGACAAAATTCAAGTATAATTGCTTCAAAAAATTCTACTGTATGTCTGCATTTTGTTATATAAGAATTACACAATTTCACTTCAGCTTCATTATAAGAATCCATATTAGTTTATACTCTTAATATCCAAATTCAATAATAATTTGTATCTAAATCTATTGAATGGCCTGGAATAATGGCTCATGCCTGTAATCCATCCCAGAGACAAGTAAGGCTGAGGCAAGAAGAGGGCAAAGTCCAAGGTCAGCCTCAGCAACATTGTGAGACCATGTCTCAAAATAAATCTATAAAGGGCTCGGGATGTGGCTCAGGTGTTAAGTATACCTGAGTTCAGTCCACAGTACTGTAAATAAATAAATGAATCTTTGAGTGCAAAATTAATGGCAATATATATTTCTCAAATATTTCAAGAGATAGCTGATATTTTTTGGTATAGAAAGTTGTTGTTTTATTCCTATTTATCTTATTACATAATAGCTCTGTCCTGTTTGTGTCATTTCAAATTTGTGTCTTTTATGAAAATATTTCTTTAGAATTATTTGCAGTTTGGTGGTAGGATTCTCTTGAATGTATTTCACAACTTATCAATAAAGTAAAATTTTATTAATTTTTTTGTCTGAAACAAAAATAAGGCTTAATTTTATTTCAGAATACACACTTTTGAAATTTTATTTGCTTTGCATCTTAATAAACTATGCTAACGTGGCATCAATGCCTCTTAGTATATTTTCATCTAGATTTAATAATCTATAAGTGGGAGAAACAACTAATAAAGTTAATAATTCTTACTCAAAATAAAAATGAATATAGATTCTTGTTTAAATCATAGATAGTCCCTAATTATTCCATTCTGTTTTTGGTACCAGCTCTTTTGTGAGGAAAGATAAATACCCATTGCAATTGTGTAGAGAATTACCAGCATCCTGTCCTGAAACCTGGCATGGTCACAGTCACAGAGGCTGTGTGGAGATGGCTCTGCAAAGAATGTTGGGGACAGACAGTCTTTCGCCTGGCAGTGAATCTTAGGAAGGAAGAGATTTATGTTTTGCCTTGAGCTTACTGTAAATAAGCACTACTCCAAGAGTCTATAATTTTGTTTATAAAAAAGGTAGAATTTAGCTTGCCTTGAAAACTAAATGTTTTCACACTATGCTTTGTAATCTATAGTCCATGCCAGACTACACTTTCTAAAATGTTACTTTCAGTGGGCCAACCCCTTGGATAAGAGCCTGTAATGTCTTCCAATCATTTCAACACATCAAAATGATATTCCATTGGTAATTCTATGTGCTATGATTTCACAACACCTACTTTTTCATCTTTACTTTCTAATCTACCTGGAAATCTATCCTCTCTTTTTGTCAGAAAGGGATTCCTCACTGCCACACTGAAAAATTTGTTTCATCTTCATAATGTGTTTTAAATGAATTCATATGTTCCAGAAAGGCTCAAAGAGGCAGGACTTGTAAGGAAATGTTAGTCATTTTAAAGACTATGTTCTGAGAATCCATTGCTTTCTTTGACTTTTATTTCTTTTTTATCCCAGATTTATTGAGGTTTGACAAATAAAAAATGTTATATATTTAAGACACAGAGGTGTTGTTTTAATTATACTTCACATTACAACATGGTTACCACAATCAGATAGCTAATAAATCCATCCATCATCACACATATGGACATTATTTGTAGTGAAGACATTTGAGATCTACTCTTCTGGCACATTTCAAATGTACAGTATAATATTAATACTAGTAACCATAATCAATATTAGGGTCTAAAAAATTTATATCTTCTAAATGAAAATATGTATCCTTGTACCATATTTCCCCTTCTTTCCTACCCACCAGCCTCGCTTAACTACCATTCTCCTCTCCGATTCTGTGAGTGTGACTTTAAGATGGCACATATAAGTGAGATCATACAATAGTTGCCATCCTGTCTGGCTTATTTCTCTCAATATAATAGCATTGAGTTTCATCCATGTAGTTGTAAATGCAAGAATGTATTTCTTTTCTAAGATATAATATTAATAATATTCCATTATGTACATATGCCATATTCCATTATCCATTATCCTGTAAGATATGGAAGTCACTTCTATATCTAGCATTTATAAATGATGCTTCAATAAACATGAGAGTTTGTTGGGGTTTGGATATAGTTTGCCTCTCAAGGTTTCCTGTGTGGAAAACTTGTATCCCAATGTGGTTGTGGGCAATGATGTGAACCTTTAAGAGTCAGGGCCAAATGAGAGGTCCTTCATGGCTTGGGACACTGCCTTTACAAGGCAAAACTGGTTTTCTGGAATGATTCTCCTAAGACACAGCATTGATTTAAGATACTGAAGAAGGCAACACCCAGCTATGTCTACTTTCTTGTTTGAGATGTGACTACTTGATTCTTACAACACTCATGCCTTTGTCATTGTCATGTGATATAGCTCAAAGGGCCTCATCAGAACTAAGCCAATGTCAGCACCTACCCTGAAACTATGAGTTAAATAATTTCTTATCTTAATAAGTAAACTGCCTCATGTATTCTGTTATAGTATAAATGTATTTTCTAGACAGTGATAAATGTTAGTAAAAATATATTTTTTTAAAAAAACCCTTTACCTTTAACTCTTAATATTTATGTTAATATAAATGGATTAGATTCTCCAATCGAAAGGTATAGATCAAATGGATTTAAAAAACAAGACTGGCTTTATTCTGCAATAGAGACTCATTATAATTTAAAGGATACACATAACATAGTTTGCTGATAGTTTCCTAAAACTACAGGATTTGACACTTCTGCATGCTTCAATTATTTATAATAAAGAGATTTTCATTGGCCCAGTACCTTCTGAGCTTGATCCTGAAGAAACTACTCAATAGACTACTTAAACACAACCATCTGTTGTGGAAATTTCAGCCAGTATTTATTTTAGAAGTTTTTGCCCTTTTAAAACTCTTTGTTCTACTTATTAGAATTCCGTACTACAAATATTAGTGATCTTGATAGTGTCATATAAATCCTATAACTTTCCCTATCTTACTATTTTTTATTTTTATTCATTGATGGGATAATTTCAAGTCATTAGCTTTGATTTCAGTGACACTTATATTTATTAGAGTTGGCTGTGTTGAAGTTCTCTATTGAATTATTTATTTATTTATTTTTTAAAAATTCAGTTCTAGAAGATCACTTTGGTTCTTTCTTTTGTTATTCACCTCTTTAATTTAATTTTCTTCCTATATTTTTCTCTGATTTTGTTAAATTGTCTGTTATTTTTGTAGCTCCTTGAGTTTCTTTCAGATAATCATTTTAGTTCTTTGTCAGGCAACCTGTGTATCTACATGTCATTGGGTTTGATTATAGGAAGTCTACTGTGTTCTCTAGGTCTTGTCAGGTTTCCCTGATGCCTCATGATCCTTGTAAATTTGCATAGGTGTTTCCATATTTGAAGAATGCATGGATTCTATAGACTTTATGGAATGGTTTGGGTAAGGAAAGACCTTCACCTGAGGGAAGTGGATTGGACGGAAATTAGACATGCTCAAGTTTGCTGTGGCGTTGCGTGCCAAACATAGGAATATGCAGTGTTTCCAGGTTTGGTGATTATGGTGATCCTTCATTTCAGACAGCTGATGTCCACAATGTTAGCAATCATATTGCCCCAGATGCCAAGAGGACAATGGTGAGTGAGAGGGCTATTGATCTCTTCAGCAATACTCCTGGGTCTAATGACAAGGGACTGGGTTCCATGGCAATATGGTCTTGGACTATTTGGGTGCACACAGGCTGCAGGTGCTTGTGTGGGACTAAAAGGGCTGGAGTCAGTTCTGTATGTGTATATATTGCAAAATCCAATGTGTGTGTATATAGCTAAGGTGCCAGTTTCAAGTACCCATATGATGGTGGAGACTGGAGGCATTGTTGTTTTGGCTGTGCACACACACAGCTAGTGAATCAGTCATGGGTTCACAGGCAGCGCTGGGAGCTGGGCATGGTGAGGTTTTTTGTTGTTGTTGTTTTGAAGGAAGTGACTGAACATGGAAAATAGTCTGAAGAAAGATAAGCATAGTTAAATTGCTATGTGTTGTTTCATTTATTATTTGTCTAATTAATCTACTGGGTTTAATTTTCTTTTATGTCTGTTCTATATTTTCTTAATTTAATATGCTCTAACTTTAAATTATCTATATGACTTTTTTTATACTGAGAATTTAACCTAGATATGTTTTACCTCATGCCCAGTCTACTTTTTTGTTTATTTATACCATGGATCGAACCCAGAGGTGTTCAACCACGAAGCAACATTCCACAGCTTTTTAAAATTTTATTTTGATACAAGGTCTCACTAAATTGCTTAGGGCCTCACTAAATTCTAAGGCTGGCTTTGAACTTGTGATCCTACTGCCTCAAGCTTCTGGATCCCTAGGATTACAAATATATGCTATTATACATGGTTCTATATGATATTTTTAGAGATTCTAGTTCTATTGGATATCTTCACTCATTTATTTGGACAATATTTTCATACACTTGTACTGTAATGATGATGATGATGATGATGATGATGATGATGATGATGATGATGATTTTTAAATCCTTGTATACCTGCTAATATTTTGGACTATTTTTGTGTCACTTTTTTAAAAGTTTTATCTTGATCATCTCTTATATTTTCTTGGTTCTTTGCAGATTTAGATTTTGAGTTTTCTGTTTTGTTTTTGTTTTTTAAATACCAGACAGAAATTGTGTAAGAACCTCCATATGGTATTGACTTTTTCCAGAGTGGGGAGACCCTTATTCTTTTCAATAAATTTAGCTGTGTCACATGTGAGTTGCCATTTAGTATTACCCAGTTTATCTTTATTTATCCTTTTTCCTGACGATATCCTCCTTAGCAATAAAGACACTGTATTACCCAGTGCTGTGGATGATCTAGATTTTTCTCTGAAGATTTCCCCAAACCACATATTCAGCTTCCAACTTCTCCCCGTAGCAATCCTTTATTTCTTTAGCATCATAAAACATCTTTGCCCTTAGGAAACATTGGTGTCACTCCAGTGGCAGACAAAATCCCAGAATTCCAGAATCAAATGAACATTCTATGGGAACCAGCAATACTTGTAAGGACCCTCAGTTTCTGACCTTTTCATTCTAACCCTTCTCTTCCACAAAAGTTTTGGGATTTTTCTTCAGATCTTAGCAGAGATTCTTTGCTTGACTCAAGTCAGATTCCCAGTCCAAATCACAGATTAATATACAGCCTCAGGAAAGAAGAGGATGGACAGTAGTTCTAGGTATATCAATTCATCTCATAACACCTTTCCTCTTTATTGAAATTACATCTATTCTCGCTTTCCCATGCTTCTGCATCTCTCTAATGCTTTTTGAAGTATGTGATTCTTTAAACATATCTAGCTTTTTCCAGTTATTTTAGCTGGGTCATTGGCCTATAGCAACCACTGTATATTGTACTTCAAAGAAAAACACCCATAAGGACTGTATTATGAAAAAGAAGCAAAGATGGGAGAAATGGCAAGCCTGAAATGCACATGCATGCACACATACACACACACACACACTTGTGAAACCTGGACAATGACTGAAAAGATACATTAAAAATAGAGAGATTTTTGTTTTGTGTTAATATGATGTAGGTTTGAAAAAATTGGAGCCCTAATCTATGAATTCATAGAAGTTATCCTTGTATTAATTATGTTTTTAAGAAAGTACACCACAAAAGCCACAAAGGGGCTGGGGTTGTGGCTCAGCAGTAGAGTGCTCGCCTAGCACATGTGAGGCGCTGGGTTCGATCCTTAGCATCACATAAAAATAAATAAATAAAATAAAGGTATTGTGTCCAGCTACAACTACATATATAATATATATATATATATAAATTATTATATTATATATAAATATATATACATATATATATGTATATATATAGATATAAAGCTTCTTGCTCTACTACTGAAGATGCCAACTCACCCACCTCCTTCAGTGTTGCCTTAATTACTAAACACATATATGTGTGTGTGTGTTTGTGTGTGTGTGTGTGTGTGTGTGTGTGTGTGTGTATATATATATATATTAAACAACACAAATCATCCTCCTCACTTGGAGAACAGGATGTTACAAACCATGGCATGAAGTGACTTTCTGATTACCCCCAATTAGCAGCCATAAGGTGAAGTTCAGACAGAGGACCAATACTGGGTGATCAAGGAGATTTGGTACTTGGCAGCTTTAGTAAAAGTGGTGATTTCCAACACAGCAGCATGTTGTGGCTACTAAGGTAGCCTGGAATAACTTACATGGGGAAAAGGAAAATCAAAGCCTTTAATTCCCAACCAATATTGAAGGTAGAAAAAAGAGAGTATTTAGTATTTGGAAAAGGTTTTTTATCTTTTTAGCTTCAGATCAAATAAAATTGAGGATTGAATCAACAAGAGTTTATTTATTTTTTTTAAGAGAGAGGGAGAGAGATAGAGAGATAGAGAGATAGATAGAGAGAGAGAGAATTTTTAATATTTATTTTTTAGTTTTCGGCGGACACAACATCTTTGTTTGTATGTGGTGCTGAGGATCGAACCAGGGCCGCACGCATGCCAAGCGAGCGCGCTACCGCTTGAGCCACACCTCCAGCCCCAAAGAGTTTATTGAGCTAGAAATTTTCACCATCAAGAAATATTAGAAATTCGAGGAAACATGTGTTTAACCTGATTTAAACATTACAAAACATATATATGCATTAAAACATCACAAGAAAGCTCATTAATATGTACAATTTTTATTTTTATGTGCCAGTTAAAAATAAATTTGACTTTAAAAATAAATAAAAATGAAAATAAATAAAACAGATTTTGATGAGCTGCCATAAAATGAATTCCTGAATATATATTTAATAAAATAAAATAAGATATGAAAGAATAGGCATAGTATAGTATCATTTGCTTAAGGTGATAAATGAATCCATGAGTATTTTCTTACTTTTCAAAAATAAATGAAGAAGAAATGGACTAGAAATTAGTCAAATTGATTATCTATGCTGAATGGCACTGGTGAGAAACTGATGAAACAAAAAATGAGTCTCTGTGCGTGTTTTATCAATTCAACAAAATGTATTTGTTATATTTATTTCACTAAAAATTTAAGTTTTTAGATATGATTGCACTAACGTAATACGACTGAGGAGAGAAGAGTGGTAGCATGGGGAAGACACTAAAGATGATCCCACCAAAGAGACAAGAAGGTGAACGAGAAAAAATCTGGAAAGAAATAGAACATCCCCAAAACCTGTAATGAAAATTTAGGAGGGAAAGTATTTTCCATTTAATGTCACAGAGAAGGAAAACAATAAATAAGAGGATGATCCATTGGTTTTGGAAATTAGGAATACATTAGCAAAAGTTAGAAATATATCTAGAGAATGAGATAGAGAGAGAGAGAGAGAGAGAGAGCTAGCTATAAATCAAAGGGATTCAAGATGTCCTTGAAAGTATTGATTCATGATTTTGCCTAAAGCTTATGCTAAAAATATACTTAGTAAACTGGCTTAATTCAAATTCTTCTACATTAATAGAAATAATGGAGGGGATAGTAAAGCAAATCAGAAATGGAGCAAACAAAAAGATCCCGTATGATAGTTTCTAATTTCTTTATATCAGGAATTGTTTTAGTTTTTCTTTGTTTCTCTATGTTCAAATCTGAGCCTTTTTGAGGAAACCCATGTCCAGAACTTGACTAATTCTCTAAAGTCCCTGCACTGGAAATCTTTTCAGGATTCTTTAGTCATTTTCTTATGCACTGTGTGCTTTGCCTCTGAGCTCTTGTTTGAAAAGTCTTTTGCTCTTCAAGTCACAAAGGAGGGAATCTTTCAAAGTGGCCATGCTGGCTTAGCCTGTGGAGAGGAAAGTGGACACAAGGAGTTCAATTACTGTGAATTTAAAACAGAAAAATGTCCTTCTAAAATCCCAGTTTATGTTCAACCAGAATGTATCCACAACTTAAAAATGGCATTTTTCTGTTTTAAATTTACAATCATTGCCATCCTGCTGTTCTCCCAGGGGCTGAGTCAGTGTTACCAACTACATTGTTCCACTCTGCTGTGACGGGGTTGGCATGGTGACTTCACATGGGCTTCGCATAAGCAGAACCAGATCTGCAAACAAAAAAAAAAAAACTCTTCATTTATGAATCCTGAAATAAGGCTGCTGATCTGCTGATGAGAATAGAAATAAAATTAATGACAGACAGACAGACAGGCAGACTCACAGGCAGACAAGCAGGCAGAAGGAAGAGAGAGTGTGGGAGAGTGTTATTTTAAGCTTTCATAGAGTTAGGAATTATTAATGCATTTTAACATAAAATCAGGGGAATTTCTCCATAGAGAAGACAAAATATAACCCTGAAAACAAAAAGCCACATTCTTTTTAGAGCTGGGCCATGAGCTTCACACCCTTGGAAGTCTGAGAAAAAAACTTCTAGGTTCTTGCCATTATCCCAAACAAATCCTAGACTACTTAACATTGCTACAGACCAGAACATAATCTTGTTGATATCTATAGGAAGAAGAGTAAGTATAACAGAAAAACTTGGATCAATTGCACCTGAGTGCCAGTCATTACCTGCTAGTTTTATATAGTTAGGATGATTATACAATTCTAAATAAATAAATTAAATAAATAAAGGTCATTTATCTAGCAAATTGAGTTACTTTGTAGAAGGAAAGGAACAGAGTGAACAAATGTTCAGGGGAGCAGGATTTTGGAAAAACAAAGATAAATCAGAATAGCTCCAGGTAAATATGAAAATGTAGTTCACCCTCTATAGACTGTGATTTGTGTATATAAACTGAATTGGGGAAAACTGCAAGAAGTTGAATTTTCAATAAGTGTTTTAGTAATTTAGGAAAAGATTGGGGAATGGGTATACATCTAGCTATACCTATAGTCCACAGTTTCAGAGGGTGTCATTTAAGATTGTTTCTTGTCAATATTATTGGTGGTTGTAACAGAAAAAAAAGTTCATAATCTTACTCTTATATTAAAACAAGAATTTTTTTTTTCTTAAGCTTGTAGCATTTTTGTGAGCAAGCATTCTAAATCATGTCCTGTTGTGCCTTCAGACAGTCTTTACCTCTTCAGTTGGAAAAGCTTCAGTTCCAGGGAAGGATTACCTTTGCTCCTCAATGTATTCCAAATAAACTATGCCCATTTGTAGCTTAGTGAAATGAAACTTCTCAAATGTGGCTACTGTCTATGTCCCTAAGGATGAAGAGAGAACTTACTATAACATACAACATTGAAGAGGCTGTCTTATTCTGGATACTTGATTATTCTGGTATAAATAACAAATGTTTCTGATCAGTTTTTTTTTTCCTTTCTTTCCTTTCCTAGCATTGGAATTCAGCCTGGGATTTCATTTGTTTTTGCTATTTTCCAATAAATTTCAGGAAGAGTCAGTGGAGTCTATAAGAATTTCATTCTAATTTGGCCAATTTCCTTTACTTACCACTAAGGTATGTGTTGTTTGACAAATCTGAATTCCTTTTGCGCTTTTTCTTTACTGAAGCTTTGTTCAGATACTCTTCCAGGTTTTACATATAGAAGAGGTTTCTCATAATAAAATATTACATAGTCTATATATATTTCATAGTGACAGATTTTTAAAATCTTGCTCTGCCAAAAATTCTCCACTATTAAAAAATAAAAAAAAAAAAGTGGTTGGGGATATAGCTCAGTTGTTAGAGTGCTTGCCTCACATGCTCGAAGCCCTGGGTTCAATCCCCAGCACCACCAAAAACAAAAAAACAAAACAAAACAAAAAACCCTCTTTTTGTCTGTCTTAAATTTTTGAATACCGATAATTCCACACAAAAAGCATTTTACTATAAAATTCTCATCTAACATGGCCCTGAACTTGATCAGTTATTGTTTTGCCTGCCCACCCCTAGACTTAACATACCTTGTTTTTGATGTGAAATTTCTCCTATTTGTACTGATCCTACTTTTGAGTTCAGGGATAGCTGAATTTCCTCCTACTAAATATATTACCTTAAAGAGTTCACCCACTATTCCTTAAGCATTTTATGTTGATTTCCTCTGTATTTCCCCCTAAAACTGACCAAATCCTATTACTTCCTCTGTCTAGATCTACAAGGAGCATTAATTGATTGTGCTTACTATTGATTCTCTCTGTAAAATTAAGAGGTATGTCTCAACAATTTCCTGGATTACAGCTTCTTCAGGAGAAAAACCAGGATGCATTTGGAGATGCAGTCTGTTTTCCTTTCTGTTGCATTCCGGCCTCTGACACTGTATGAGTCAGGATTGCCATAGGCAACAGATAGCTGACTCAAAGGAAGATAAATTCAACAATAATAAACAAGGACCAGTTTCCAACAGTTTAGGCACAAACAACACCACAAGAAACAAGGTGGTACCCCAGGAACTTTAGTAGTAGACTGTTAAGTACACCTGGACTTCAATGGAGGAGCCATGGCCAAAAACCAAACAGATAGTTTGTACCATTAGAATCCTGTGGCCCAGCAGGACAGAGGCAGGAAGCAGTTAACAAAAACAGCCGAATCACAAGCTGTGACCTTGATCAAAAAAATACAGGAGACCCAGGGAGAGCAATGAGAAAGATCCTCCATTTTTCCTTAATAATGCTGTGATTTATTCCTGGAGTTCCCTATTGACAGATTCCAAACCGAAACCACAAGACAGAGGAGCCTTTTCATCTAGCACACACAGATCAATTTTCCAAGGCAAAGCAGGATGGAGAAAAGTGGAGAGTAGTTCTGAGGGACAAAAAGGAGGTGGGCACAGCAGCATTTTACCCCTCAGCACCTACTTGCCCAGTGTGAAAACTGGGTATCTCATCACAGAAGGCCCACAAATTGCTGTAAGATATTTTGTCTCAAGGTGACAGCAGAGGTATGATACTCAAGACTTGAAATCTATGGCATTAATCACAGTGAGCATTCTCATTTTCCCTTTTAAAAGTACATTTTTTGATTAAAAGCAATGTTGTAAGATATACTGTAAATATGCAGATATTTACAGTATATGAGGAAAGGAAATGCAAACCTGTACCTGAAATATGAGTGTATTCTGGTAACTATAATGTGCTATGTCCCTGTGGGGGAAGGATCAACATAGTAAAACTACCACTGGGGAGCCATCTAGCCTTCCCACAGAAAGATGGTCTATGACAGACTTATTACAGCCTCACCTTTTGGTAGGCAAAAGCAACAATCAAATTACACTTTGAGGAAGGAAGTTCGTGTTATAAGATGATGGCTGATTCTTCTTGCTGCTCCTCTCTTCTTGGTATATCAAACTGTAGGGTATGTGAGAGAAAGGTCATCCTCACCCAACTTGATATTTAGGGCCTCTTCTGTGATTAGGGCCATTTGTGGCCATTTACATAGGACACAAATCTCTTCACAATCGGGGCCCATTTCCAGATCTGCCACTTTCATAACCTTTTCCCAGATCTCTCTGTTTCCAATTTTACAATTCTTATTTACCAATTTCTAACTGGGCAACCAAGCCATGTAAATATGAGTTATTTTATATTCAAGTAATTTCTTTCTTCATTAGATGACCACTCAGAATTACCAACCCCAAATTGTGCCAACAGGGAAAATTTCCCTTTCATATGTTCATATATGTTCATTGTTGGGTGAGTAGCAACGTGAAAGCTAGTGACTTCAGCTTGTGATAGCATACAATGAAGGTTTACCCATAAACCATGCCAGTGCTTTCTCCCCACCCTCCTATGTTAGCTATCCCTGGGACCAGAGGTATCGTTTGTGATCAGAGTAATAAATTAAAAAAAGAAAACCTCTAAAAATCCGTGTTATGATTCTTCTTTAGGGTTTTTCCAGATACATTTATACTGTCTCTCTGCCTTGGGCTTTTCAGTATTGCACCATATGATCCAAGTGGTAAGGTAGCTTGTGCTATAGCTTAGACTTGACCCACACCTGACCCAGGTATCAATCACACTGGCATGCATAAGTGTTGTGTAAGAAGTGGGTAGAAAAGAATAATCAAATGTGAAATGTGTTATTTCCAAAATCCAAGAGGTTTCACCAAGAACACTGTGTCTTCTTTCTTGGGGAGTGTAAAATGAAATATCTATTATTTTAATGGGAGAATTCCTAACTGTTCCATACCACTCCATTCCTAGAAACTTCACCAAGATCGTAGGTCTTTAAATTTTTAGATACTTTACAAACTATTGGAAGAATATCTAAGAACAAAGCAGGTAGGATTCTTGCTACTTACTGCTTATACCCAGCTAGCAGAATAATATCAATATAATGGATCAGAAAAGTGATATAAGAAATATTAAAACCGATCAAGAGTCCTACAATTAATACTATAACAGAAAGAAAGAACAACACAATGAAGGTATACTATTTTCATTGCTACATAAATGCAAACTGCTTCCGATTTTTTATACTTACGTGAAAGTAACCTACAGTATTTGGCAAGTATAGAGCCACACAAGGTTCCAGGGTTATAATGATTTTCCCCAGTAAAATGTTGTTTCCAAAAACCAGCTGCCATTGGCAATGTCTGTTCATTAAGTTTATGAAAACGTGCTATTAACTTCCCAAGAACATTGGACTTTTACACAGGCCAAAAGGTGATGTAAGTGGGAATGTGACAGGAATCACTATCCCAGTGCTTTCATATCTTTACTCTGTAGTCTACACATGTCCTAGTTAAACTCCATTATTATTGATTTACTATTTAGGCGGAGGCTGGTGGCAGTTATGGGACATTTTGCTTTTTTAAAATAAGTGATTATCAACACCAGTACACATGATACACACTAAAAATACACATTTTTAAAAAGTATGTATATTAATTTATCCGAATTTTATAAAAATTTTAATATAAGGCACTCTGTTAGATGATACTCTTACTTACTGTTCTCCAGGGATGTCTCTTCCAACTTCTTTTCTTCTGTCTCAAGTGAGTCTGTTGAAGAGCTTGTTCTTATCAAAGGACTCAGCTGCCAATGCTGATGACTTTCTAGATCAGAGTCTAGACCTTGCTTACTCTCTGGCACTAATCTCTCCTTGTTTCAGGCTTTTGTGTGACTTGTTCCAATGATCACAACACTTTTCCCTCCACCTGGTGAGTATTCAGTAATGTATTAGTTCATAGCTTAATATTTGTTTTTGTTTTGATTTTTGTTTGTTTGTTTTCATTGTTGTGGAGGTTTTTTTTGTTGTTGTTGTTGTTTTGTTTTGTTTTGTTTTTTGTATTTTGTTGTTGTTTATTAAAACCGGGTAGGTCTTTTTTAACCCATCAGGCTAAAACCATTCCTTTTTCTGGGGGAGACTACTGGGGATTGAATTCAGGGTCACTTGAGCACTGAGCCACATCCTCAGCCCTGTTTTGTATTCTATTAGAGACAGGGTCTCACTGAGTTACTTAGTGCTTCCCTTTTGCTGAGCTATCCTCCTGCCTCAGCCTCCGGAGCTGATGGGATTACAAGTGTGTGTCACCATGCCCAACTCAATTTCTCCTTTTATACTCTTTTGTAGCACTTTATAATTTATCACAGTGATAACCAGACATGTTTATTTGCTTTTTTCAGATTCCATGACAGCATGCAGGTTTCTTTTTTTCCATGGTGTCTGGGCTCATGTGTCCAATAGCATTTTCAAAATATCTAATTAAATATGCAACATTCTCATAAATAAAGCATTACCTTCACTTATGCTTTATTCATATTCTCCCTCCCTTTACTGTCAACCTATGCCTTATCCTAAACTCCTTATCTCTTAAATAATGTCATAATCTACCCAGGCATGTGATGCTTTCTTTGGAATCTTGGAATTCCCCACATAGGGCTCTAATACCATGTTTGTGGATCCAAAATTTTCCAAGAGAAATAAAAATCTTATGATGGTACTGTAAATAAGCTGCTATTACTCTAATTTTTATTAGCCACTTATATTAGTTATGATGATTATTTATCCATTGGCCCTTACTAATAATGTAGTCATAAAAATCCTACTTATCATTATCCTTGATTACAAATATTTGCTGCTTAATATGGAAGTTATAGTCAAGTCAACAATTTTAAGTGTTGTCAAATTCTTAAAATTGAATTTGCTTTTCCTCAAAAGAAAATAAGATTTTTTTCAATACCTTCTTGAAAAATCCCTTATCACACAATAGTGTCATTCAGAGCTGTCAGAAAAGTCATCCAAAATGAATTTGTTTGAGATCATTGATCTCCTAAGAGAATTAGAGTGTCTACTAAATTATTACCTATCAAACAATACCTAGATTATTTACAGCTCACATGGAAAACTTTTGATATTGTCTGTGAGTCACTTAGCACTAGACTTAGGCAAGAAGTAAAGGTTTTAGCAGATATCCATTTGTCAGGTACACAGTAATATGCAACACTCTAAAATATCATTAGCTGATTTTTGATCTTAATAACAGCATATTTGACAACAAGACAGAGTAATACCATTATGCATGATGAAATACAGCTTGCAAATAAAATATGAATGTATTTCTAGCCCATCTAAAAAAACTTAAAAATATCAAAATTCTACCATTATGACAAATGTGAGTCATAATGAAATGACTTTAATCCCTAGGAGGATTTATATGCCAATTATGATATAGATAGTTTTGGCATACTTGTTTTCATTACCATAGCTTGATAAATGAAATTACAAATGAAAATAATAATAATAAATGACAGTAAGTAGAATTAGACATAATGTCTGAATTTAAGAATATGAAATAAAAATGGGTAACTCAGAAGAGACAAAGCATTGAGGTCAGAGGGATTTAGAGACTTGTAATTGTCTTTCTCTTCAAATAAGGTCAACTTCATTCAGCACATTTTCTTTAAAGTAGTGATTTCTCACATCGTGGTCCTCCTAAACAAAGTTAAGTGCTATTGTACTCTCCAGCCAATGAAGCCAGTGTGCCATATTGCAGTGTGGCCAGATTCAGAGGGATAGGCCAGTCCCTTTGTTTTGTTTCTTTGCTTTTTGTTTTGTTTGTTTTGCTTTGTTTTGATTGTATTTGACAGAACTTGATTCTTATAAAATATATTGTCTATAAAGAACTAACAAATAAGGGCTATTTTATGATCAGAAGTACATGAACACAGAATAAAATGGATAAAATCTGTATTGTCTATTCTAGGCTTAGTGTCCTATACCAATTGAAAAACCATAAGGGACAACAAAAAGATAAAGATGCTAATCAATAAAGCCATAAATTTGTGTTGATTAAACACATTAAATACTTTAAGCACATATGACCATTAAGACTCTGTTATAAAGAACAAATATCACTGAAGTGTTGAGGCAGTTAGATCCCCAACTTCCAGGAATGAATTTTACCCTCCCTGCTTTTCAAACAAACAGAATGTACCTGTACTACTCATATTATTCTGACTTTATCAATGATCAAAGATGTTTACTGAATTAGGCCAAAAAAAGTAGCAATATTATAAAACATAACTAGTGTCTACGCAAAGGGATTATAGTCAATTCAGTAAACTTATGTCTCATAAGTCTATATCTTACTACCCAAGGGTGGGATGATAAAAAAGTGAGCAGGAGAATCAAGAGAGACTAAATTAAAACCCTGCACTAGCTTATTTTTCATATAGGGCAACAGTTCTTACCTAGAAAGAGTACAATGCAGAGTTTGGATTTTATCTGTAGATTGAAGTTACCTGGATGGAAAGTGTTCCCTATTAAAACAGTCATCAATAAACAAAGCCTTCTGTTTCTGGTCATGATGAAGTAAAAAGGCTAGATTTATCCCCCGGCTCAATCAGCACAAAGAAAAATAGGACAAAATTAGTTTAACAATGACAGACATTAGAAAGAGCAGAAAAACGGTGAACAAAACCCAGAAGCCATAAATTTGCTCTCATCTATTATGTGGTGAGTTTCCAGTCCACACATCAGGGGAAAGAAAACAAAATAGAGCCTTGAAATCTTGTTAACTAAGGAGAGAAAATTAAGGATGTGAAGACATAAAGACAGCTGGAATTCTGGGAAGAGTTCTGCAGGGAGGAACCTACACAGAGGAGAGAGGGCAGCACAGAGTGGATGTCCAAGAGGTCTCCAGGTTTCCCCCTCTGAGTCCTGCTCAGCACTAGCCTTTGAAATAACTGAGTGGCCTGGGAAGAATAGGAAGGAAGCACACAGAAGTAATCCTTATACTCAGAGAGGGCAGGGATTATCTATGCTCCCAACCAGCAGGGTAGCAAAACCTTCCAGACCATGAAACCTTCTGAGAGTGCTCAGAAAGATACTTGCCTAGAAAGGCGGCAAAATTAGTGATGGGCTGAGGGCTGCTCTGACACTGGACTAGAACCAAAGCCAGATTCAAGATGATCATACCATTTTTAAGTCAACTGCAACCCAGCACAAATTTCAATAGTACTTAAAGAACTAAAAAAATATCAAGTACTCAAAAAGGTGATATTCATCACACTTGAGGAAAATAATAATGGAAGAAGTAGGACAATTTAACTCAGAGTGAGAAGAAAATGGAATAGTAGAGACTGACTTAGAAATTACATCTACATAGATGACAAGGGCATTGATTCTGTATGTTCAAGAAGGAAGAGTAGAGTGTGAGCATGTTAAAGGTAGACAAGGAGGATATGAAAAATCCAGAGGTGAAAGATACAATGTCAGACATGGAAGATGCACCAAGTGTGAATAACAGCAGGTTAGTGACTAGGGGGGATATAGAGAATTTGAACAGAGATACACAGAAATAAAGTTATGCAAATTTTTTTTAAAAGATGAAAAAAAGGAAGGAAGGAAGCAAGAGAACAAGGCATTGGTGATATGTGGAGCAATATCAAATAGGCTAATATATGAGCAATTGGGGAAGATGAAGGAAAGAAGCAATAAATAAATATTTGAACTATTAACTCAAAATTCTCAAATTCTACGAAAACTATAAACCCACGTGTCCACAATTTTTAAGTTAATTCCCAACATAAGTAAACTTTTAAATCACAAGGCACACTACAGTCAAATTGTTTAAAAGCAAGAACAGAAGGATTTTAAAGGAGCTAGAAAAAAAGAGACATGAATAATAATAGATTTCCTGTCAAATCAACAAAAACTGAGAACTGTATACTCAGCAAAAAATACCTTCAGAAACAAAAGCCCAAAGAAGACTTTCAGATATACAAAAGCTGGAATTATTCATCAAGAGCAGAAATGCTGAAAGAATTATAAGAATTGTTTATAAAGTCCTCCAGAAGAATTAAAGTTATGTCATTAAATAAAAATATGGATCCACAGATAGAAACAAAGATCTCCAAAAAAAAAAACTTAATAGAGGTGCACATATGAACTATTTTACTAAATTATAAACTTTCATAAATGATCAATTTTAAATATAACAAAATGTATTGATGAGTCTATGAAATATTCAGAGGAGCATAAACTGCAGCACAGGAGAAATGGAAGTGTATTTTTGGAGGGGTCTTATACTCTGTATGAAGTGGTATGACATTATTTGAAATAGACTGATGGATGCTAAGGTGTATCCAATAGACCTCAACGGAACTAACTTCACCTTAAACAATTTTGTTTAAGTCATAAATAAGCAATGAATACAAAAGGGAACTGAAACAATATTTGATAAATTTAAAAGAAGGCCAAAAAAGGATGGGTGCATGATAGATGTCTCAGTTTTTCAATTCTGTGAGAGAATGCCTCAGATAAACAACTTAAAAAGCGGAAAGATTTATTATGATCCATGGTTTCAGAGAATTCACTCCAAGGTCACATGGCCCCATTGCTTTGGTCTGTGGAGAGGGAGAACAGCGTGGTAGGGAGTGGTAATCATGGAGAGCTGCTCACCTCATGGCAGTCAGGAAGGCAAGGGTGCCAATATCTCCATGCCACACAACCTACTCTCTTCCACTATGCCTCAGTTCCTAAATGTTCCACTGTCTCCCAGCTGAGCCACAGGCTGGGGACCAAGTCTTTATCACATGAGGCTTTGGGGGACACTTAAGATCCAAATTATATCCAATATTATGGTATGATGCAGAATAGCACATTACTAAATTGAAGAAGCCAATCTGAAAAGGTCACTTTGAACAATTTCATTGCTCAAAAAAATCCTCTGTCCTCTGCCTGTTCATCTTTTACTCTTTCCCTATACCCTGGAAACCACTAATCTTTTTGTTTTCAGAGGTTTTTTTTTAATTTCCAGAATGTCATAAAGCAGTGTTTAGTCAGCTTTTTGACACTGCAACCAAATACCTAGAGGAGGAACAGTTTATTTTGAGTTTATGGTTTCAGAGATTCAGTCCATGGCCAGCTGACTCCATGACTCTGGGTCTAAGGTGAAGGTGGAGCATCACAGCAGGAGGACATGGAGGAGGAAAGCTGTTCACTTCATGGTATCCAAGAACCAGAGAAAGAGAAGAAGGAGCCAGCTCATTAAATATAATCCCCAAGGGCAAACCCCAGTGACCTACCTCCTCGAGCCACACCCCGACAGCCTACAGTTACCACCGAATACATGCATTATTACAAATTATTAATCTATCAAATGCATTAATCCACTGATTATGTCACAGCTCTCAAAATATAATCATGAGCTTTCAGGGGACACCTCATAGTCAAAGCATAACAACTGGAGTTACACATTATATAGTCACATGAACACATACTGCATTATATGCATGCATGTGTGTGTGTTTGGAATTATCCTTTTCAGATTGGCTTCTTTTACTTATCAATATGATTTCTTTTTGAGAATCCAAGGGTTGCCTACCACTGAGCTACAACTAAGCCTTTTTTAAAAATTTATTTATTTATTTATTTGGTACTGGAAATTGAACTCAGGAGTACTCGACCACTGAGCCACATTTCTAACCCTATTTTGTATTTTATTTAGAGACAGGGTCTTATTGAGTTGCTTAGTGCCTAGCTTTGCTGAGGCTGGCTTTGAACTTGTGATCCTCCTGTTTCAGTCTCTGGAGCCGCTGGGATTACAGGCGTGTGCCACTCTGCCTGGCTTCCTTTTTATTTTTTATTTTGAGACAGGGTCTTCCTAAATTGCCAAGGTTGCCTCAGCCTCCTAGATACTGGGATTACAGAGTAATATACTTTTAAGCATCCTCCATGCCTTTTTTACAACTTGATTTAGCTCATTTCTTTTAGAGTTAAAACATATTTATTGTCTGAATCTACCACAGTTTATTCATCTGTTTACTTATTGAAAGGCATTTTGGTGGCTTCCAAGTTTGAGAATTATAACTATAGCTTTTATAAATATCTCTGTATAAGCTTTTCTGTGGAAGTGAGCTTTCAACTCTATTTGGTAAAATCACTAAGGAGCTAGACTGTTATGATAGTAAGAGTATACTTAGTTTTAAAATAAATCACCACGCTGTCTTTCATTGCACTTGTGCCATTTTGCATTCCCACCAGCAGTGAATGAGAGTTCCTGTTGCTCTCCACCTTTTTCAACATTTGATGTGGTCAGTGTTTTGAATTTTAGTCATCTTAATGCTAGCGTAGCAGTATCTCATTCATGACATGATGTGGAACTTATTTTCATAGTCATATTTGTGATCTAGACATCATTTTTGATGGGGTGGCTATTAAGTTCTTTGGCCCATTTTTTAATTAGGTTGATCATTTGTCTCTGCTTACATTTTCCATCAATATTTGCATGTTCTCTATTTTGTTCTTTCAGATTCCATAGTATGTTAAAATAGGTGTTTTAAATTTTAGAATTTGATAATTCTAATAGGCTGGCCATATTTCAGTCTGATAATGATGATCCCATCATTTTTGTTTGTTTGTTTGTTTTTGACCTTCAGTTTGTCTTGCAATGTTTTGGTTGGAAGCCAGATACAATGTACTGAGTAAAAGGAATGTTTGTAAATAGTTATATAATATCATGGTAAGGCATGGGAGGATGGAAAGTATTCTATAGTCCCATGACTAGACCTATGTCCCTGGACTGTGAAACTGGGAAGTATCTTTCAACTTTTCCATTTCCTTACGTGGGACAGGATGGCTAAAGTGTGCTGCAGTTGAATATTTAACTTCCTCCAGATGGGTAAGGCTTTAAGAAATCTCCACTTATTTCTCTTGAGGGAAAGCCTTATTAAGAGTAGAAAGCTCTGCATTTTTCTAAATAGTTATTTTCCCTCTCTTGCTGAAACAGTAGCATGTTTTTCACTGATATGCACTGTGAGGACCTGGTAGAGCTCCAGGAGGTAAATCACAGTTCTGGAGTCTTTTACTCTCAGAATTGTTCACACTGAACCTCAGCAATTCTTCAATTGCAGTTCAGTAATTAACTGAATACTGGATCCTGTGGAACTTCCTAGTCCTGGTTCCTTGCAGCATTCTGCTCCTGACTTTCTATTTCAGCTATCTACCTGTCTTCTCTCTCCAATTTTGGTGACAGTGGTTTTCACTGTGACTCACTCCTCTAATGTATGTAAGAAGAGTTGTAGATTTTCAATTTGTTCAGATTTTGCTCATTAGGATAAGGAGACTTCAACCTCTATCCATGTCAGACAGGAAAGTCGATGTGCTGACTCTTTTTTTGCAACTTTTTTTTTTAATGAGGTCCACATCTTTTTGCATCTTTCTATAAGACAAAGGATGAAGTTATTTCAACATATTCTTATTTTATATACTTTTTCAATCTATTTCATTTTAACTTTTCACTATTATCAGGACATTCAGTCATCAGACTGAATATTTTTTTATTCCTGAAACCACAATTCCTCTTAGTTTGGCACACTAAAGATACATTTAATAACAGCCACCACCGCCACCCTCCACCCCACCCCCCTGCCTTAGTCAATGCTATTTGAGTCATTTTGATTGTCTAGAACCAATTTTATAATACATTATTTTTTAAGTGAAACAGGCACTTTTTTACACAGAGAGCTGATTATTTAAAACAAGGCTACCACAATTGCTGTTGTTCTTGGTTCCTTTTGACAGATTCTGTATCAAAAAATACTGAATTCAGAAAGATCAGACTAATCACTCAGAAACATATTTGACCATTTTTACTTCAAAATTTCAGAAAAAAGTCACAAATACTTTTTAAGTGTAATTTGAAGAGCAGGACTGTTTCAGAATGATCCCATCCAGATGGAAGAACTGACAGCCAATCTCAGCCTCTCTGAGGTCTAGTGCTCTTCTTCTTCTGGAAGGAGGAGCTGATCCTGAGACCAGCTGCTCATGGATTCCAGAATTGTTACAGGTAATGGGTAACCATCATTCCTGGGCAAAAATTTTGACTGCTTGTTTACATGGTAGTCTGATTCTAACTATCAGGTTCTGAAAAAGCTGTCTTCTTAGAAGGTGATGGTCATAGGGTCCCTCTTTTGTTAAGAAAAAAATATACTATTGGATATTCCAAAAGTCTACATGCATCTCCATGGGATGAATGCTACAATTGGAAGACAACTGTATCTTCTCTTCTTATTGAACACCTGCTTGTACATTTCTCATAATAAAACGTATTCTTTCATGCAAACAGTGTATCATGGAGTGGTCCTGTTGCATGATATGTGGTGACCCCAAAGAGACTCATTTTGCATAATATTTAAGTAAATTTTCAAAATAGATAATAGATAAAATACTCCCCACCCTCATGTCCAAATTTAAAATATGACTCAGCTTAATAGATTCTACATGTATATTATTTCAGTGATCAAATATTTAAATAAATCTTTGATTTCCATTCACCTGAAACTTGTCTAGTGAAACGATATACATTGCTACAACATATGTTATAGCACTACATACACTATACACTATATACTGCATATCATACCGTATAATGAATGCATTACACTATAAAGTTACTTTATGTGGATACCTTAACAAACTAAACTAATGAAATATTCTTAATTTTGCTGGTATATTATTTATAAATCAGAAACATAATTGCCTTTCTACATTTTCTAACTTTAGCGTCTTCAAAATAAAGTGTTCTTCATTCAGTAATGGAAAAGAAACTAAATAAATGAATTGCCGAAGCCTCACAGTTTGGTAAAAGCAAGCATAGTTTTTGCAGTGTCAACTCTATTCTGTGTTTCTTCACATAAATACTCAAAGGCAAGCTTGAATATTTTAGTGCTATTTGAAATCATGGGTGATTATAGACATTACTCATTCCCTGGTGCCACCTCCAGCAACAATGCTACCACCATTTATATTTATTTATTTCAACCCTATATTTTGAACCTGATAGTTAAAAGCAAGATTCTCACAAACTGCAGCAGTGTTTCAACAGACCGTATATGTTTATCTCCATTTCAACCAAGAGATATAAATAGATTTAAAAAAATTAAAAAGAGATACATCAACCACCCTACAAGTCTTTTTCATAATTCCCTCTTAGCTCTGAAGCATAAGTGCTTGGATATTTCAGTATTAAATTCGCACTGTGCACACTCTATTGTTCCCATCTTCTCTTACACCAAGTAGTTACCCACAGCTTAAACAGATCCCTGTCATATAATACATATAGCTACTATTTTAAATAGTTCATGAATAAAGAAGTAGGTAGACATCAATAACAGCATTTTCATAAAAGGGTGTGGGTTTGTAAGACTTTTCTATCTGCTCACCTCTTTTCTTGGGGTACCACCCTTCCTTAGTAAGCATCCAAACTCTTGACCTACACCAGTAAATTGGACTATTCTATATGACTGGACAAAAGATTTGGTGCAGGAGTATCCATAAGACTCAAGAAGGGTCAATTAGTGATATTTTCAGGAGATTGACAAGACATGTCTTTCCTTATGAGAGTGCTAGTTTCAAAGACCATGTAAACCCCAGTGACAGAAGCCTTCTTTCCAGTTGTGGGCAGAGCCCTTTGATGGAAATAAAGCATCATAACTTAAAGCAGAGTGGAAAACATGAGGAAGAAAGACTATGACACTATTTTATAGTTTAGAGAGCAAATAGATTTCATATTTTATTTTGCTTTTCTTTTATTGTGGTTTTAAAATTCAGTTTGAGTTGATTTTATGACATTTGGAATTGAATGATTTCTGATAAACATAACTGTCCTGTATAATTTAACACACATTTCCTCCCTACACATCAGAATTCTATTTTAGCCTAGTTAATTCAAGAGATAAACTATATTTGCAAGGCTCCTAGCAAGAAATATATTTGCTAATATCACTGGCTAAACTGAAAAGATTATTGAAGAGTCTATTTATGGAGATGTGGTCAGGATCAGAGGGATGACAAAGGTATGATGGAGCTGCCCAAGATGAGGGACAAATGGAAATCACCTGCTTCCCTGGAGTCCCAGAAGGTCAAGGGGAGAGAGTCTTCTCAGAAGTCAGTGAAGGCTACAGCATGGGAGGCTAGGAGCACCTCCCCCCCGACCCCATGGATCAGCAGAGCTTATTAAATTACATCTCACTTTCTTTTTCAGGCAGGTTAATCATAAAGCAACTCAACACCTACCATAATAAGTGTATACTTCTCTGAAATAACCAGTACAGGAGAAGATGGAGAATAGGCCTTGAAATTTTACAGTTCTAATTTCCATGTTATAGGTTTTCCATAAATTGATTCAGTGTGGTAGAGCATTCATCATCATTCCTCCATCATATGTTCATGAATTGCTGTTTTCTCTGTTGATTGGACATTTTAAAAATTAAGTTTTCTCGGTCAGTTTAAATTTAGTGTTAACATTTCCAAGGTATAAATAAATGTGACAATCAACAATGATCTGAGCCACTAGCCTTCAGAGACATATATGACTTGGTTCATAAAAATATCATTTAAAGTCATCTTCTTTCTGATCAACAACAAGTAGGTGAGATCAATACAAGTTTTGTTAAATTTTGCTGGTACTTCAGCTCCCTTTCATCTCGTGAGGCTTCTTCAAGGATGTATATCATTGGAGCAAGTCCTAAGCTCTCAGGATTCTTACTCATTCCATGTTGTCTATTCTCCCAGCATTGTTGGAATGATGGTTTTTGCTTGTTTTTTTTTTTTTTTTTTTTTTTTTGCTAATTTCCTCTTTTTTTTCCAGTCTCCTCATTGCATCTATAAAATACCTTCCCAAAATACTCATAATACATAATAAGTAAATTATGTTAATAGAAGAGAGAAGCAAAATCCCCTCTAACTATGAAAAATATGTTTGTAAAATTAACTATTTTCCTCTAGAGTCAAGTGCAGTGACATTAATAGTAGAAACTCCAGGCCAAGGATTCAGGAAAGGTAGTATTAAGATCATGGTGCGATTTTAGAGAACATATTTAGGACAGGCAGATCTTTTTAAATATTTCAATTAATTTATGAAAAAAAAGATTTACAGTGACTCCCTAATTATATCCATAGATTGTCATCTCAGGCTATTCTCACACCTAAAATATATTTTGTTGTATTCTCTAAGGAGTGTTAATATACCCAGTTGTCATGTTCTCAGCCCAGTTGTGCCAGAACAGTATCATAGGTTTGAGAGGCCAAAGAATGTGCCTGGATATAGGGTGTGAGGCATACGACTCCTTAGGGGAGAAACTTACCAGAGATCAGTGACTTCTCCAAGAAGAGTTAAGTGGCAATAGACTGAACACCGTTTTCTTTCCTCACAGTGCTTGGCCAAGCAACAGCTCCTTTGCAGTGGTGGCTGGCTGGATAAGTGACACATATCCTGTCCAAAGTGCCCACACCAGTTGCCACTCAGAAAGGTTTTCCTTAGTTTAGGATACAGAAGCAATGACATCAGAAGCAGTGACATGAGCATCAGCCTGCTTGGTTTGCTTATATGGTCATCATCCCATGGAGCAACTATCTTGAAATACATGAAAGAAAGCAGCCTTCTATTGACAACACTAACGTGCCCTAGTTCCCAGGTTGCATAAGGGAAAGCCAATGTCCTTAAAATAGCATGCATCCAGGTCTGCTCTTCCTCGTTCCCTTAGTTTGGCTAGGTTGTTGGGAACAGAAAGGGGCTTTCAGAGACATGGTGTTTCATGGTCCACATTTTATTTAAGGATGATACCCCATTTCCAAAACAAAAATCATTATCCATATTTAAAAACTGGAAGATTTATATATGTAATTCTGACTTTCATATCCTTCCTTTAAAAAGTGATTATGAAATAACTAAACGGGATTCAGTCCTAAGGTTCACCATCAGCCTCATCACTTTATTAAGAGACCATGGTGCCCTGTCATTCATCATGACTATGTGCTGTTTTCCTTTTCTTAATAAAAAGTTATGAGGAAAGGTGAAGTATTTCATACATTCTTATTGTTAAAAGTGGGAAAATTTTTCAAAAGTGGAAAATGAAAAACTAAACCAAATAAGAGGGCTATAGATTTAAAAAAAAAAAAAAGAAGATATATTTCTTTGAAAATTAAAAAAATGCCAGGCTGTGAATAAAAAAAATTCTGTCTTTGTCCAAATGCTAATCAACATTATTTTGTGAAGCAAATTCTGCCTTTTAAATTATGACCATTGCTTTCCTGGTCCCTGGTAGCAATGATATGGCAGCTTCTATCCTATCCATTGACTGATGGCCTGAATGAAACTATTTGTTATGATGATAGCAGAGATCCAATAAATTGCTCTTGCCATAAAATACAAATTTATTTCCTATTTTTGTTTAAAGTTCAATAGTAGAAGGTCCTCTAGAGAAAATTCAATATAAAATTCCACTTTAAAAAAATAACGCTTACAAGCAGGGTGAAGAAATTGTTGAACCATCATTTCAACAGCACAGGATTAAAATGTAAAAGCAATAACTGATATGGGAACATGAGCAAAAAGTTTGTAATGAGGACTGATGCTTCTAGAAATGTTTCACAAAACAATAGCACTGCAAATGGAACAGTTAACATTTGAACTTGATTTGGTTAAGGATGCCTTGGATACAAGAATATTTCACTGATGACTTTTTTAATTCTCATAGAACAAGAATTCAATTTACATCTGTCTTTTAAATATCTTGATTACCATTTAGACATTTTCACTTGAAAGCAAATTAAGCAACACTAATCTAAACAATAAGAAATTTAGCAGATATTCTTCTACAATTAAATATGGCTTGAGGGATTTTGACCCAAAGTCCTTCTTAAATCCTTAGAGCAGTAATAAGAAAGATTAGCTTCTGGACCAGCTGTATTTAATGAACTACTCAGGCAGGTATCATTTTTTAGCTCTTATGTTGAAATCAGAATGATTTTATGTCACCAGGTTACAATATGATTTTAAGAACCCATGGAATATGCTCAAGGACATCTACTATGTCATCTATTTCTGTCAGTAAGGAAATCTGCCTTATTGACTTACATTGCAGCACATTTAAAAATCAAAACAGAGGAAAATGGCTAAATTGGATGCTTGTCTTCTGAGAAAGGTCTCTATAAGTCTTCAAGAAAGGATCATATTTGCTCATAGGATTGACACCTTGTTTACCTCTCATGACAACACTTGTCTAGGTTGTTGCTTCCCAACTCCATACATAAAGTTGTGAGCCATACATTTAGTTCTCCCCACATTCTTCAGAAACATGGAATATTCAAAAGCAACTGAGCCTGAACTGGTCACTGAAGCTGGGGAACAAAGCACTGGATTCAGTCATTCCTGACAGACACAGTAACTAAAGCCCCAGAGCCCTGAACATGACTTCATTTCACATTTCTTCTGTATGTGCTGTTCTCAGCATGAAACAGTTCCAAAAGACATTAGAACTGTGATATCCAGGAAACCTTTGGATCAAGTAATTACCATTTCCTTCATTATATATTAATTCAGGATGGCTTCCTTTTGTTTCTTAAGCATAAATGGTACTGTATTTTCTATTTTTTTTTTCCCTGAAACAGTTGGAATGTGTTTCTGTTCAAGGTGATCTGCAGCTGCTTGGGTAACCAACTCTTTTTTTTTTTTTTTTCTTGGTTTCACTGTTGAAGGATGTTATTTGGGAGTGAGAAGGCAGAGAGGGTCACATTATCTGCAAATATTCTTCTGTTCAAGAATGTCACGTATTCTTTCAAAATGTTTCTACTGAACAGATCTTTTATTTTTCATATGCTCTCTCCCACAAGGTCATAGTGATACAGTAAAACATACATACTCACACACACATTCACAGGTATACACATTGCTCACAGGAACAATAGAACATAAACCCCATGATTACATGCCATGTTTTATCATGCCTGGATGATTCTTTACCAACATATAAAAGATTTATAATTTACGATTTAGATAATTAATAAAATTACATGATCACATAGGATGGAAATACCATTGTGTCTGTGTGAAGTAATTGGAAAAGGAAATAAAGACTGAAGTCATATTCCTTGCTCTTGGGGATAATGCTTAACCAATGTATGAGATAAATATGAAACACACTAATAACAGTGAGGGTGGGGGAGCCACAGTCGAAGTAAGCAGGAAACTGTAACCAGCACTACCAGAACAATCTGTTCACCCAGTGAGCTGTGCTTAGACTAAACTTAAAGGACCATGAGAATCTCTTTGTTCAGGAAGAAGGACAGTCACTTTAGACAAAACCATTGTAACATGCAAAATTCAATGAACATGAGAGAAATGGACTTTGAGGTGATAGAGGATATCCTGTTAGGAACAACAACAATTAAGACTCAGAGAACAAAGGGTGAGGGTAATAAACACAAACTGTTTAAGAATAAAGAATCATTTCATTTTTTAGAAACAGGAAAACCTGCAGTTGAATTTTAGAGTAACAAAAACAAGATTAGAACAAGACCACAGTGATAAGTATTAGATCATATTGGTAAAGCATATTCCAAACTAGAAGCATAGTATAAAGCGTGTTGCAGAGAGAATCTTTCTTTTTTTTTTAAGTTTTATTTTTTTTAGTAGGGGATAGGAAAGGTAGCAGAATACAACAATTACTAATTGGGCATTATGTAAAATTGTGGATGTGTAACCGATGTGATTCTGCAATCTGCATTTGGGGTAAAATTGGGAGTTCATAACCCACTTCAATCTAATGTATGAAATATGATATGTCAAGAGCTTTGTAATGTTGTGAACAACCAGAGAGAATCTTAATAAGAGGCTACAGGTGCATAAGCTCCAACATCCTTCATTTGCTGGACACTTACCAAGAATCAACCAGATAACACTACATCGTTCTGAATAAATATCCACCTTCATACTTAACTTTCCATTAATAACTTTGTAATTTTTTTTCCTTAGAGAATACCTCCAAACCATATACTCTTTGGGCCCATAAATCCTGGATTCATCATCCTACAAGCTAAGTTCATGTTGGTATAAAAAAGGAATAACTAGAAGTGGGTATGTCAAAGTAATTGATAATTTTAGAGAGTGATTGAAGTATAAGGAGCAATTCTTGCTATTCACTACATATAATGGACAAAAGAGATCCATTTTTAACCTCACCTCCAACTAGGAAGTGTATTTTTTTTGTCGATGGAGATTTATTTGCTACCCTGAACTGCTAATCTCAACCCTAACTATGGGAGAAGTCTGCACCAGTCAAAAGATTACTCATCAAAGTGCTGACAGAGGTTCAAAGGACTCCAAGCACAGAAATTCTGCAGTTTAGTACATGACAGAATTATAAAAAAACATAGGAGGGAAGAAATAATCAACTATAAATTTCTTACCTTACCATTGAAATACTGTATATACATGGACTATTTTTGTAAAAAGCATTCTGAGAAATGCAGGTACTAGTGCAGTACAGACCACATGAGAAAAGAACAGTGAGAAACCCACACAAAGAAACAAGAGCAGACGATCCAAAGAAGTTCAAGAACTGGATGTCCGGAAATTGTATCAAAGACACTAAACGAATTAAAAAAAAAAATATATATATATATATATATATATATATATATATACACAAAACCATAGTTTATCTTCTGTGTCCTGAAAGCATCTATGTTTGTAAGTGTTGTTTATTGGATTTAATTACCGCAAACAACCTGGACAAAGCTGGGACAATATTATATATTGAATCTTGCATGTAAAATAAATGGGACACTTATAAAACAGATCACAAATAATATCAAGTTTTGAAATTAAAGACACATGAAAGTGAGTTTATGTTGTTGTTTTAATTATGTATGGGCAGATACAGATAAGCTACATGTATAATATATAAACTGTCAATTTTGATAAAGTAGGTAACTGTATAATCAACACTCTAGTTAAAAAGAGAATATTATTAGCAACTCAAAAGTTTCCTTTGTGTCCCCTCTAGGTAGGAAATCCTGACATGTTAATATTTTCTGCTTTCAAAGCATATAGTATCACTGGCTTCTGATTAATTTTGCTTCAAGGTAGACCAATGAGATTCATCCTTATTGTTACCTATAGTTGTAATTTTTATATTCCATTGTATAAACAAGTATTCCAAAATTTATTAATCCATTTTCACCATTGATTGACATTCCCATTATTTTCAGTATGGGGCACTATGTCAATGTTACTATTAATATTGTAGGTTGTGAATGTTGATGAATATATCTAACATTCCCATTGGGTATTCAGCTAGCCTTGGGAATGCTGGATCACAAACTAACCAATAATCAACTTTTGTAAACACTGCCAGAGTGCTTCTCAAATTTATATTCCCAGTAGCAGTGTATGAGAATTCTAGTTGCTCAATATTTTCACATAGTACCCAATTATTACATGATTATTCTTCATTTCAAAAGCTATCTTTAATTTTTGCCATTCTGTCTGCTTAGAAATATCTCATTGTGTAGTTTTTATTTTCCTGATAAATAATGAGGTTGAGCCCTTATCCACATGTTTCCTGGTCACTTGTTCATTCTCTCTTTTGAAGTACCTTCAATTGGTACATTTTATAATGGGTTGCATTCATTCATTTGGGATACAGGTACTTTACCATCTATATGGGCAACAAATATTTCCTCCCACTTCAGAGGCTTGTGATTTTACTCTTTAAGATGTATAGTTTGATTAACAAATGTTCTTAATTTTAGTAGAGTGAATGTATATATTTCTGATTTTTGTGACTTTCAAGAAAACATTTTCATTTAGGCAAAGGGTATGTTGTTCTCCATGTACAATATGACAAAATAAGTAGATAAGTAAACATTTTTTAGATGATTTAAATTCTCTTTAAATAGACCATTAATTGATTTTCCACTAGTAGAAGGGGAAACACATTATGAAACAAATACTTTTTCCATATAGATCTGCATTCTATATTTTCTTTGTATTTTTGGTATTTATAATATATATATGTGTGTGTGTGTGTGTGTGCATGCATATGTAATATAATTTTAT
Organism: Ictidomys tridecemlineatus; assembly: GCF_052094955.1. NCBI lineage: Eukaryota > Metazoa > Chordata > Mammalia > Rodentia > Sciuridae > Ictidomys > Ictidomys tridecemlineatus. Next base: position 180,882,322 of record NC_135478.1, on the reverse strand, counting down.
AATGTATATATTATAAATTCAAAATAAAGTATATTTGTTATTATATAGTAAGATATATTTCTTTTCAATTGAATCATCTTGCTAGAGACAGAATGATGTCAATAACTTTTAAATGAATTTTCAATTGTATCTACACTTGATTAAATGATTGTCATATTAGCATAGGAACAATACAATTTTATAATGTATATATTATAAATTCAAAATAAAGTATATTTGTTATATTAGTGAGATATATTTCTTTTCAATTGACTCATCTTGCTAGAGACAGAATTATATCAATAACTTTTAAATGAATTTTCAATTATATCTACACTTGATTAAATGATTTGTCATATTAGCATAGGAACAATGAAATGTTAAGCAAAACTTGAAAACTGCATTTACTCTTTAGTATAAACATGACAGAAATACTATTAAAAACGTAAAAGAAGAAAGAAAAGAATTTTTAAATGCATAGTTCTCTTGATTTGAGAGAACAGGGAAAATAGTGTTTGTTCAATTATAATAATCCCTTTCCTATAGTGATGTAGTCATATTATCATAAAACACATATTACACCATCTGCTTAAAGAGTAAAAATATGTGTTTAATCTACAGCTGCTCAAATAAATGTCATTTGTGAATTGAATTGGAGTGGTCATATTGTTCTTGTCTATTGTATAAAATAAACAAATTTAAATACAAACATTATACTTCCAGATGGTATGCACCATTTTTAGACAGGCTCCAAAAAATATTAAGAAATTACATGGCAGAATATTATTTTCAAGTTTTTTTCACCTACTATTCAAAATCTTAATGCCTTCATGCCTATACCTTAAAAAATCAGTCAAAGACCAATCTCAATAGAAGAACTCTGGCTTTCATCTATTGTAAGAATTTTGCTTAGATTCTCTCTTCTAGCCTCAGTAATAATAGATATTGAAAACTCATCAGATAGTACCATTTTCCTTGAAGCAGATGAATGACTAAATTATCTATGTTAGAATGCTGTCATTCTTTGCTTAATGAACTCCAGGAAGATATTCCCTCTAGCTCTCTCAGTAGAACTTCCAGGGTTTATTACTCTTGTCATCTCTGATGAGTTTCCTTAATGTTTAACTGAATTGACTCCAGTGTTAAATTTCATGATATAGTTATAGATTCACAAAATCTCTAATTTTACTTGTAGCCTGCGATTAAGTTGGCCCACAGTATTTCAGTTTTTCCCTTTAAGTTATCTAGATATAGATGTGAACTTTCTTCATACCACGAAAATTCCATTCATTTGGCCACTTTTTCACTACTTAGGTAGGAATCGTTATCATCATCACCACAGTCTTTTCACAATTAGCCACAGTAGGTCCATTAGTCTCTGAAAGTTATTTGTTTTCTGAAATATTAGGGTGAATCTATTATATGAAGAATAAAAAACAAATAAATGTATTGCCACAGTAATTACAGTAACTAAAGTAAACATTCTGAGGATACAGGTATTTCAGGATTTGCCAAAGTCACTAGTGGCTTCAGCAGTGGCATCAGGGTGAACTAACTGTAGAACATCAGTACATGTGAGCCGAGAAAGTAGGTTGATGCTGAAATGGACTGAAAATACTGTAGAAGGTGGTATTACCAATTACGAATCTGATACGAATCTTAATGAAATTACATCTACCATATGATCCAATTATCCCTCTTCTTGGTATATATCCAAAGGAAATGAAATTGGCATACCCAGGAGATATCTGCATGCCCATATTTTCTGGGGCACTATACACAAGAGCTAAGGTATGGAGTCAGACTATGTACCCATCAACCAATAAGTGGACAAAGAAAATGTGGTATATAAACATGATGTAGTATGACTCATCCATAAAGACAAAGGAAACCTTTCATTTGCATAAAAATGAATGGAACTGGAAGACATTAACTTAAATGAAGTAAGCAAGACACAAAACCACAAGTAGCATACATTCTTTCTCTTATGTGGAAGAAAAAAATAGGTCAATATTAACGTAGAATAATGGTTACAAATAATTGAGAAGCTGGAGGGATGAAAGGGAAGGGAAGAAAAAGGTGGTTGGATTTGATCAGAGCATGCTGTGTGCATGTATAGAAATATCACATTGCGCACCATAAATATATGATTTACTACATTACAAAAGTGTTTGCTGAACAAAACATATATGTAAATGTATTCAGAAATTATATCTAGAAAAATATTAGAAATCTGAAATAAACAATTCTTATAGTTATCCTTAAGATTCACTGGACGTATATTAAATTAGACAGTACTATTTTATTTTAAACTCCCAGTGTATAAAAGCTAAGTAAAATACAAATTACATCAGAGCAAGCAAATCGAGTCTCATGTGTTGTTTTTATTGTTTTTCCGATGCTGCATTTCAAGATTTATGATTGTCAAAATGATATATATGTGCAAACAACATGATATATTTGTCTGCATCTGAGATTTTTGGTATATAATTGAGATACCTGCCATAATCAGATACTAATTCAAAGAATGATTGTCTTCCACTTTAAAGCCCAGAAAGGTGAACAATTCTGAGGTCACAGGAATAGTAAAAAGTTTCAAAAGATCACCTTCATGCTCTTTAAACTATTCCTAGGCCCGGTGCATGCTATTTTCTGGTGAGACTAACAGTAAAAAAAAAAAAAAAAAAAAAAAAAGAAAAAGAAAAGAAAAAAGAAAAAACCTTTTAAATATGTATTTTATTTTTTAATTTATACCTCTTCAAAAGCCATATGCAGAATATTCATTAGGATATCCTAGACTGCTACAACAAATATAAAATATATGCTATGTTTCAAAACAAATATTGTTTGTGCTCAAATTTCATGTTACGGGAGCATATCAACATCAAAGGACCATATGTCTCCACATCAACATTTAAGGACCCAACCTTCCTCAGAATTTGGCATCTACAAATGGTTGCTTTCAAGGTTACCCTGTACATCTTCTTCCAGGCCAGACAGGAATGTGAAAGACCTTGGTGGAGCATAGCTGGGCACCGGTATGGTACACATTTCTGCTCTTTACCTTCCTTTAGCAAGAACTCAACAGTATACATTCCTTTAATTATAAAAAAAAAAAGTTTGGAAAATGTGGTCTGAATGAGTTTCGAATAAACATACAAACAGAATTCTGTTTAAATCTTTAAGACCCTGCCAACCTAAATACGCGTATTGAGTCCTTACAATTTCAAATGAAACTTTTGTTAAACTGCAAATAGTTTTGATTTTTACCAAATGATTTACCAGTATCCCTAAGTCTTATTCTCAATACTGTTTTTTTTTTTTCCTTCATTCTAAGGCTTTTTTTTTTTTTTTGGGCAGGAATGGGATCCTGGATATACCAGCTAGGAAAGTCAACTTTTAGTTTGACAAAGAGAAGGCACCTGAGATGCTTATCTATGCTATGAATTGCCATAATATCCAGAGTTCAAACAGCACAATTCAGCCAGTACCTGCTTCAGCAGTCATGAAAGCCTTTAAGAATTCATTAACTATAATCTGTTCACATTTGTAATTTGTCTGTCTCTTCAAACTGATTTTTCTTCCAAGGTATAAGTATGTCAGCATGGAATTTCCATCTCATATTTTTTTTTCTGAAAAATATAGAATCTATATTTTTTTTTCTGAAAAATATAGAATCTGTTTTGTCACATTCAGTTGCAACCTTTTGTTATATTGGAAACTTCATATGTCTTTGAAGGCTCACTCACATCTTAGTTCTTATATTATTCTTACTGCTTTGATTTTGTTGCTGCATTTTAGTTTGTTTTTTGGTTTTAATTATCAAATTAGTTTATTAAATACCATTACTGAACATCAAAAACTGGATTATACAAACATTTTTTAGTTTTGTCTTTAGAGTTCCCCAAGTATCCTTGGAACAACTGATTATTAATATTTAATATGCATGATTAATGATTATAACTGAAGAAAATGACTATAGTGCTTAAATTTGGGAGAATGCAAAGTAATAAGAAGCATTAAGAGAAGTCTATCAATCAACAGAATTTTTTTGACTATCATCTTATATGATTTAAAGTTTCCATTAAATTGATTTACAGATTCTCCTTTGTACAAGTCACAGAAGAATTATTTTTTTTTAAAGAGAGAGTGAGAGAGGAGAGAGAGAGAGAGAGAGAGAGAGAGAGAGAGAGAGAGAGAGAGAGAGAAAGTTTTTTTAATATTTATTTTTTAGTTCTCGGTGGACACAACATCTTTGTTGGTATGTGGTGCTGAGGATCGAACCCGGGCCGCACGCATGCCAGGCAAGCGCGCTACCGCTTGGGCCACATCCCCAGCCCACAGAAGAATATTTTGAAGACTAAGGGGAAAAAAGGAGATTTATTTTATGTTTTCCAACTTTAACCTATTATTTGATTATTTATTTAAAGAATGCTATTTCTCAGATTTCAGAACTCTCAATATTAACATTTCACAAACAATAAATAACACATTAAACAATTATAGAACCTAAAAAAAAATCAAATTGCCTAAGTGCCTATCAAGTTTATTTAAGTGAACTATTACTTATAAATCCCTTTAGAAAATATTACCTTAATTGAATAATTAAGAAAAATGAACAAAAATAAAAATATAACTAGAATTTAGTCATGAATCATAGATACCTATTTAACTGGATGCTGGTTGAGTAAATGAATTCAGGACAAACTCAAGAAAATAGAATGATGCTCCCAATATATTTATCAGGGTAAATCCCCATGGCTTGCTCTTTTATCAATATCCCAAATAAAGTACATGTATGAAGACATGAATGGTGTGACTCTACTTTGTGTACAACCAGAAAAATGAACAACTGTGCTTTTTATTCTTTCAAAACAATTTAACTAAGATAAGCATAAAATTCAATTATCTATAGATAGGATTTAAAATTTCTTTGAATCTTTATTTTTCAGAGACATTAGATGCTATAGGACTTAAGAAAAACATTGGATAGGGAATAGAACTTTGTTCATTCATTAATCTTTTTACTCTGTAGTTCTTCCTGAGCGCTGACAATGTACCAGACATATTTCTAGGCCCTGAAGATACACTGTAAGGAGGAAATGGTTTCTTGCTTATAGAACTTATGGTTTAGTGAGATAGACAGAAAGTATTGAAGACAAGTATATAAATAGGAAAAGTACATATTATGAAAGGTCTTCACGAGGAAATAAACAAGTGATATTACTACAATGTGAGACTAACTTCTAAAGAAACAGTCCAGGAAGAATCAGGAGGAACTTAAGCTGAAGTGTGGGGAATGAACAGATCCTGTTCCATTCACCAGAAGGACATGAAGGAAAGTCTGGAATGGCACTGTGTAGAGCAAGATGAAGCACAGCTGAGTTGGAAAAAATAAATGAGATACAAAGGGGAAGAAACTGGAACATAAACTACACGAGCTAAATGTGTAAGATCACACAAATCACATTATGGATTGTTGTACATGAAAAATATGAAGCACTCATATTTGCATTTTATGATGATCATCTGACAGCAGAGGCTTAATGGGTAGAAGAATAATAATGAACACTGGGAGACTGGTTTGGAGATTCTAGAGATCAAAAGGCATGTATGACTTTGACTTAAACCTATGTAATGGTGATGGGGATTGAGAGATGCAAAAATGTTAGATAAATAATTTCTAACATCATGGTCTCATCGCCCTACAGTGCAATCATGTAACTATATTTTCATGCTGTTATCATATTTTACATGTGTAAAGCCCAAGAATATAACTATTTCTCAATTATGATATTGTCGACTTTCATATTTTCAAATTTGACTTTGTTGTCTAAGAATGCTAATTCTTAATTTCCAAATAAATCTCTCTGGCAGAGTAAAAGCACAATATTTATGCCAAAAACGTGATTGTCTACTTTTATTTTTGCAAGAGGACAGTAAAAAATACCAATTTGAATATCCATGAAATTATTATTCATTGTCTTCATTCAGGTGAATAATAGCTTTAAAAGCACATAGCACATATTTTATATTAACATTTTATAAGCTTCTATAAGGAAAGAATATTTTATTGTTCATTGGTTTTTATACACTCCTTTAACAATTGTGGAGAGCTGTGCTCTCTGCTTCTTCAAATGCTTCCTATTTCCTAGCTTCCTTTATGCATTAAGAAAACAGAACAAGGAGAATGACTGTTATGTGATTTTCAAAGATAATTTGTGCAACTGATCCCGTGTGCAAAAAAAATTACACTAAATTAGAAATCCAGATTTTTATGTGAAAGATTACATTTGTTTACAACTGGCTAAGCATAATATATATGCAAGATTCCAGTGTGTTGGGTCCGATTTTGATGAGGGCTAAAGAGGGAATGCAAAGTGCTTTTACTAGAAGAAAATAACATAGTTACCATGGAAAATGCAGTTAATTTCACCTTTATGCATATCTATAAAGCACTAATTTTTAAAAATAGCCAAAATATAAATGAATAAATACAAAATCTATCCAGTAAAGGAAAGGGAAAAAAAGAAGAAGTGAGGACTAAAGTGAAGCAAATTATATTCCATAGTTTTATGAGAAAATCAAAACAAACCCCCAAATTATGTATAACTATAATTTGATTATAAAAAACTTCATGGAGTAGAGGGCATTTCCATTTTGTCTCAAAATCCATATATATTGACTTGTAAAAATAAAATTGTTACATCTTTACCACATTACTACTGCATCAGATTTTGTGTTGATGGAGAGTATAAATTTCAAAAAGGAGTGCATCTATCTTCAATTATGCTGTTTGAAGTTTCTGTAGTCTGTAATTCAGGAGCGATTTCTTAGGAAAAATGCAGAGACATGCTTACTGTAACAGGAGAAAATCGATTTCATTGCTCCTTTTAATTACTCCCCTACAAAAACAGAACAAGTGATTGCAAAAATAGAAAATGACAAATTTAATATCTGACTTCTTCTAGTATAGTATCCTACCTATGTAATAACAAAAATGTTCTTTCAAAATAACCTTTGATTTGTATTACTCAAGACTAATATCTTACAAAGGCTGTTTATAATTTCATCTGTAGATTATGATGGATTTCCTGTGCATATATCTTTTCTTTAACTTAACTCTGCCCCACCCCAAGCTTATTACTGCATTTTGAAATTCTGCTGTTGACTGATAATACCATTAAAGCAAAAACTATACATATATATATATATATAATATATGTAGTAATATGATAACTCACATATATGTGCATATATATTTATATTTATATAGTATACTATATATACATGTACTACACTATATATACATATATAAATATATACACATATACATATATATGTGAGTTGTCATATTACTACATATATTACATATATATACATATATGTATATATAAATATTATAGTATACTATATATACATGTACTATACTATATACATATATAAACACATACATATATACACATATATGTGGGTTATCATATTACTACATATAACACACACACACACACACACACACACACACACACATATATATATATATATATATATATGCACAGACACATATATCCATTTAAAATTTGGACAATATTTGAAAAAATAAGCCCTTGACTCACTACTACCTTAATTAGTATTATGTTTTCTTCTGTATTCTCTTAAAATACTCTATATATTCCATAAGGAAATTTAGGCATATAATTGTATGATTACAATAAGATATTCACCACATACACTAAGAAATATACAACTAAACCTTTTGTGCATACCTGACTAATCATACAAGTATCTCATCCTCCCTGCTCTGTAGGTAACATTTATGCTTAATTTTGTAGATGCCATTTTCACAAATATCTTTACACTTTTAACAGATATTCCTATATAATATGTATTATGTTTTCTAGATTTATAATGTTCTGTCTAATAAATGATATACAATGGTTTTATAATTCATTTGCTTTTTGCTCAATATTATGTTTGTTAGCATAATACTCAATAATAAATTAGTACTAGTGAATTTATTATCAATTCTGTATACATTTCATTATCTGACTATGTTTTGCTTGGATATGAGGTATCTCCCCAAAGCTCCTGTGTGAGACAATGCAAGAATTTTCAGAGGTGAAATGATTAGTTTATAAGAGTTAAAGCCTATTTAGTGAATTAATCCACTGATATGGATTAACTGGGTGGTAACTGTGGGCAAGCAGGGTGTGACTGAAAAAGACAGGTCACTGGGGGTATGTCTTTGAGGTTTATATTTTGTCCCTGGTGAGTAGAGCTCTTTTTTCCTCTGCCATCACCTTCTGTCATGATGTTTTGCCTCACTTCAAGCAGAGAATTATGGAGTCAGTGGTCAATGAACTGAGACCTCTGAAATTGTTAGCAAAAATCTGATTAAAACAGAATATATTATAATTATTTGCTGGTTTTACTGCAAATCTATATATTGATGATCTTAATTGTTGCTATTATTGAACATTGCACTAGTATGAACACTCTCACTTTGCACTATTGCCAGAGTTTGAATGTCAGTTTTACTCATTATAAACCTTCTAATGGGTGTGTGGCAGTATCTGCATATAGCACAAATTGGTATAATCAACTCCCTCATACTTTCTTTTCCGTCTCCTCTCCCTCCCTGCAATCCCTAGCCTCTGCTGGACTGGGTTCCCTTCTATCTTTATGAGCTCTCTTTGGCCCCCCTTTCTTTCTAGCTCCCACATATGAGAAAATACTTACCCTTGACTTTCTTGAACCTTAATATTTCAGAGTTTTGAACATATCATAAATGGTATGATATATAAATCGGCTTTCAACTATTGATTTTCCTATATGAAGAAATGAAATTAATGTTTCTATGTTTATATTGTACCCTGAAGAATGTAAACTCACATATTATTTTGAAGAAAGTTCTGTAAATTCTTGGGATTTTCTACTTGAACAAACATTTTGCTTGTAGACAAGGGCATTTTTAATACCTTGTTTCCAATTTTTTTGTCTTCATTTTTCTTACATCACGACATTTGCCCCAACTTCTAGTACAATTTTAAATAGGCTCACTTTTCTCAATTCTTCAGGGAAGATAATTCAGAAATTCAAAATTAAGAATAATATAAGGTTTAAGTAGATGTCATTTATCAGACAATAAAGTGCCAGAGTTTCTAACATAAATGACATTGATTTTTAAATATAATTTTGTATCAATTGATATGATTATGTTTTATTTCTCTTTTATATTCTTAAAATGATGACTTACACTGGTTTTCTTTCAATGATAAATTGTTCATTTATTCCTAGGATTAACCATGATTTATTTTCTACTTTTGCTATGTGGCTCTGTGTGCTTGTTTTAATTAGTATACATTTGTTACAATTTGGATCTGGAATATCCTCCAAAGGCACATGTCTTGAAGGCATGGTTCCTAATGCAGCTGTGTTCAGAAAGGGGCTTTTGGGAAGTGACTGAATTATGAGGGCTGTGATCTCATCAACTGGTTCATCTATCGATAAATTAAAATTGAGTTGACCTTTGGGAACTGGTAAAAACTATAAAATGTGGGACCTAGTTGAAGAGAATGGGGATTTGGGGATGTGCCTTTAGAGACTATATCTTACACCTGGCCCACCCATTTTTCTCTGCTTCCCTGATGGCATGAGATGAGCAGCCTCCCTTATCACATACTCCCACCATCTCAGACCCAAACAGTGCTGTCAATCAGCCTTGTACTAAAACCTCTGAAACCATGAGCCAAAATAAATTATTGTACCTCTCAGTTTATTTTCTCAGATTTTGTCATAGCTATGAAAAAGTGACTAAAATTTAAAGTTATATATTTATTTAAATGTGCTTTTTTTGGTCTGACCATCAGAATATAAGCCATCCAAGGCATGACTAGTTGATTAATATTTTTTAAAGAATTCCTTTATATACCATGCCCAGTGCTAGGCAGACTGGCAGTTCACACACACTATTGAATGAAGAAATAACAATGATATTTGATGTTCTATGACATTATATATCTACTCACCTATGTATGTAACTAAAACCTGTGACATAAGTTGTACCTAAATGACATATTACAGAATATTAAATAAATCAAACAAACAAAATTGTTATATCTAGTGATATAACAATAGGTTAAGATTACAGGGAATCATATTCTAAGAGAACTAAAAATTGTCTTAGGGAAAATCCCACGCATACCTTTCAGAACACCATGTACTTTACAAAACAACAGGAGGAAAGAGGTAGATAACATGAGAATCATGTTATTTCTTTTATTCCCCAATAAGAAAAGTGATGCAGAGGAATTAATTAGGTAGTTAATAAAGCATATGCATTATTAATTCATCAGTGAAGCATCACTTAACAATATTTTAAAAATATTCCATCACATAGATTTATTCTCACATACATTACACATATACCATATGTGAATTTAAGAATGAAGTCAAAATTTGTTATATAAACATTAATTATTAATTATTAGTTGTTCATTATTATAAACATATTGTATTTCTTTTATACTTTCCCCTTTATTAATTATATAAGTTTTGAACTACAGTGTAGAAATGTTATGACAGAAAAAATTTCTCCATGTTACATAATCATATGTACATGGCATCCAAGTTTCAGAGGATCTCCAATTCCATCTGATTATACTTTATCATAAAACAAGAAACTTGTTAGCTACTATTGAATAATACTCTCTCCTTAATGTAAGATCTTATAAACACCAATGACATTTAATGAGAACCTTTTCATCTGTTACAGGATTGATCCATCCTAATGTTTATAAAAAAATGAACATTGGGTTTGTATATGTGGAAAATATTTTTAAATTTGAGAAAATTCAATACAATCAGAATATTTCTCTGGAATTATGAATCCACCCTCAACTTGATTTCCTGGGGAATTAAATGCTACCATTAAAATTTTGTTTCTTTGAGTAAAGACTCTACTTATAAATGCAAATATTAAGATAATGCATTAAATGCTTTCTGCCATTCATATAACAGAATAAATTTAAGGAAAAGACCTTTACCTGAAACATTGTCAAAACTGAAAGGGAGTAGAGAGGCGACTGAAACTTGAGGGAAGTGCAATGTCATAAAGTGGTTCTGGAGCTTTCTAAGATTAGCATTTTCTGTTTCTAAGTTTGGTCTTATCCAGGTAGCATGTAGCACGAATGTTTATAATTGTGTGGGGGGGTGGTAATTGGAATCCTTCATCACTAGAATCTTATGAATTATTTCATCAAATATTAAGCTCCCTTTTGAGAATCCTCTTACTGCAATATTTAGATGAAAAGTTGTGGGTGACTTTCATTTTTCCATTTAGGACCAGATGGAATGGAATTCACTTTTAAAACCATCTGTCATGCAGCACCTTAATCTTCTTTAGGAGGAGAGTAAGAACATCTGACTTTGCAGAGATAAAGTTAACATGACAAGGTGTCAACCAAAGTCTTTTATGTGATGCTTCCAATATATTGTCAAGTCACTTTAAGATCTTTTCAGTTAGCTGTCTTTTGGTCTTAAGAAAACAGAGAACACAATACCTATTTTAGAAGCCAGTAAATGTCATTTCTTCCTTGCCAATATGTGTTTTCACATTCACTTAATTCCTTAGAAGGTCAATCTGAGCTGTTGGAGGCGATGTTACCTAGGTGGTATATATTTAAACTCCACCAACTGTAAAGCTTGCAATAAATAATAATTTATTGACATCAAATACAAATATCAACTCTGAAAAGAAACATAAAAGCAAATGTACATATTAAAAAGATAGATTGGATTTATCTTTCCCTCTTTCATTTAAAACATTGCATAACTTAAAGAGTCCATAAAAGGGAAAAAGGAAAGCATAAAACAACTAGTATAATTGAGGAGAGTTTAATGAAGGGATGACTTTATTTACAAAGATGAGAGCAGGATTAAGGAAAAACATCAAAGGAACTCCTCAAGAAGTATCAAGAGCTAAGAGGATGTAGACTCAGGAAATAAGCTAAGGGAAGATAGGCTACCGGAAGGCAGAGAGCTGAAGCTGGATTAAAATGGCCACCTGACAGGAGCCCTGGCTTTGGAAAGAGAAATGCAGCCTGACCCAGTTTGAGCCTGTTAGGAACAGGAAAAATATACTGTGATTTCCTTCTCCCTCCTCTCATCTTACCTGTGCCTGCTATGGGTGAAAAACACACAGACACTAGAAGACAAGAAAGAAGCCAATGGATGCAGGCCAAATAAATCAGTTGTTTGAAGCATATTAAATTATGAAGAGTGTTGGAGAGTGGATCTGTGGTGGGAATTAGAAAAGATCTAATGAAATGATTTACTGCTGGTCAGCATGCTCTTTCTCATCACCTCTACACTCACTTGCTCCCTCAACATACAATGAAGTGTAAGGAATTATTCAGTCACTCAAGGAACAACTGGAACATAGAAAAGCAGGGAGTCAGGGAACTCTGGTGAAAAGAGTCATCAAGTGTCAGTTGTGAAAATGCTGCTAGTTTGCTAACTGAATTTTCAAACCAAACACTAACACATAGGTGCTTAATGGGAACACCTACAAGGCTATGCAATTTTGATAATGCAGAAAATATAAAGATATAACACCTTTATTCAGAAAACTTATGAGCTAATTAAAGGAAAATAACAAGGGCAAATACAGACTTATTTTCTTTCTCTTCTCCTTTTTCTTCCTCCTCCTCCTCGCCCCCCCCCCACTTCTTTTTTGTTTTTGGTACGACCACGACTATAAGTATTACAAAAATCAAGATGAGGAAAATAAGATATAGTACAGCATAATAAATTTACTCAAACATTTGTATCTCTAAATGAACTTAGTCTAGGTAAAACAGAGAGGACATTCCAGAGAAATTTTAAAAAACAAACATCAAAAGATAATGTGGAAGAAGAAATTAAAATATAAAAATCAAAATCATTGAGGAATTTTAGAAAAATAAAACATATTTTTGGATAAATTGTCTATCCAAAAGGAAAAAAAAAGACAGGGTTGATGTTTTTATTGTGACTCCTCTAGAAATATTTAGCTATTTATGGACCATAACAAAAGTCTAATAAATATTACTTGGACTAGGTGTGTTGGTGTATGTTTATACCCCAAGACCCAGGGGGCTGAGGCAGGAAGATTGCAAGTTTGAGGCCAACCTCAGTAAGTTAGTCAAACCCAGTGTCAAAATTTTTAAAAAAATAGTTAAAATGGGCTAGGTATGGAATGGAACTCAGTGATAAATTACCACTGGGCTCAATCCCCAATACTATATGGACCTGTATGTTAGTGGGGGCCAGGGGATATAAAAGGAAAAAGAAAATGTCAAATATAGGGGGGAAAAGTACTATTTCTCTGACCATGAAAGATTTATACAACAATAAAAACAAATGTATTACTAAACTAATAAAAATATCTTTCATAGTCTATTTAAAGAGGGAATGGTGTCTGGATCTATATTAATTATTCAAAGGAAACCTTAAGGAAAATCACATTTAAGCAATAAGCATCTAAATGACAGCCCCACTCCAGGTTTGTCAATCATCAATATTTTTTTCTTGATAGGTATGATGATCACCATAAAGGTAGGTAACTATGAGCATGTCCTAAAATGGTGTATTATATCTGTGACCCCCAACACACACACACACACACACACACACACGCGCGCGCGCGCACACACACACACACACACGCACACACACACACACACACGCACACACACACACACACACACACACACACACACCTGCTTCTGACCACACCTAGCGCTTTTTTCCTCCACTGGGTCTTCTCTCATGATATACTGCCTCACCTTGGACCCAGAGTAATGGAGTTGACTGCTATGGACTGAACCTCTGACTCTGAGTCCCAAATAAACAATAGCATTTTCCTGTTTTTATGTGTCCATCATGTTCTGATTAGATATAAGACCTTGTGGATTTTGCATTGCTGTTTGCTGGATTTTGTTGCTTTCCTTTAGAGAGTATTCATATTTATCCTGGCCAAATAAAAAACTAGGGATGAATTTGTTTCTTTTGAGTCTTATTTTTAAACTCACATAGCTTGAATTTGGCTCTAGAGATAATCCCATTTTCAACATGTGGTTCTTCTGACCTATTAAATAGTTTAATAGTGAGTATTTTCACTCCATTCTGTCTAGTTAAAACAGGAATACCTGCTTATGTATGAGCTATGGAAATTCTTACCATGCATACAATATTCTATAGTCCCTAGAATTTCTCTCCCCTGGTTGGTTGTATTTAACCTTACTCATTCAAATATTGCTATTAAACCAATGGATAGCTCAATGGAACTACTGTGGTAATTTCTACAACTTTTTCTCTGCCTAGGTACCTTTTTTTTTTTAATACTTTATTCTGCACAACATCTGCCTCCACATCATAGTTCTCTTTTCTCTGACTCCTAAAATACACCAGGATTAAAAGGCTCTCTGTTCTATTACCCTTCCTCTATCAATATCTAAAATTATCTGTAGACAGAAATCCTGGGCAATGGAAAACAGCCTCTCCCTTGTTTCTATTCCTTTAGAAATCTCATAATTTAGGGGAGGATCCAACATGGCGGCCGGCGAGGAAGCAGCAATTCCAACGTCTCCACTTTAACGGGATAAGAAAGACCCATCAGAACAGCAGCAGCCTACCTACGGAGGAACTTCTAGCATAATTCCCTTAAGAGGAGAGCTGCCGTGAACTGGTAGGTTTATTGGAAGTGACAGTTTGTCCCAGAGAAGTGGATCTTGGACAGCCACGCGGGCACAGAGGTCTAGTCCCGCAGCCATCAGCCGCTCTGGCAAGTGGCTCCCCCGGGAGGCTTAGCTCTCTCTCTGGGAGCAGCCGCCTCACCCGCCCGGTTCCTAACCACATGGCCACAGCTACCCGGCTAGACAGGTAGCCCCGCGGCGGGTGCAGAAATCAAGTCCCGTAACCAGCAGCCGCTTTTGCAAGCAGCGGACTCCCGGAGTGACTTGGCCCGCCCCGCCCGAACCGGAATTCGGCCTCCGCCATCCAGGCTCCCCTGGGAGGCCTAGTGCTCGCTCTGGGAGCAGCCGCCTCACGCACCCGGTCCCTAACCACGCGGCCACAGCTACCCGGCTAGACAGGAGGCCCCATGGGGGGTGCAGAAGTCAAGTCCTGCAGCCAGCAGCCGTTTTTGCAAGCAGCGGACACCTGGAGCGACTTGGCCCGCCCCGCCCGAACCGGCAGTCAGGCCTCCACCATCCGGGCTCCCCTGGGAGGCCTAGTGCTTGCTCTGGGAGCAGATGCCTCACCTGCCCGGTTCCTAACCACGCGGTCACAGCTACCCGGCTCTACAGGTGGCCCCCCCCCCGGCGGGCGCAGAGGTCCAATCCAGCAGCCACCAGCAGCTTCTGAAAGCGGCGGCGGCCCGGAGCGCAGTGGCAGCCCAAACCGGCAGACGCCCCCGCCATACCGGCTCTCCCGGGAGGCCCTGCTCTCGCTCGGCGAACAGCCAAACCACCTGCCCGGATCTTAACCACGCAGACACAGCTGCCCCGCTCTTCAGGTGGCTCCCGGGGGCCCGACTCAGCTAGAAGGGGCCCCGCATGGCCCAGCACATGGCCATGCCCTTCGGGCTCTGCTAATAGCCCCGCCCACCTGGCGAACAACCGGGAAACTTCAAAATCTCTCTGTGGGCATGACCGAAAGGACCAAAGGACTCTCGACCCCCAACTCCCCTTACTGCCAGAGTCAGGCAGACCTGAGACCCACCAGTGGAACAGGCCTAGAGGCCTGCCAGCATGGTAGACACGCCACTCCAATTGGAGTAGGGTCAGAGCAGAGCAGCCGCCCGCATCCGGATCAGGCCCAATGACCCGAGGGGGTGATAGTCATATCGCCACAAATGGAGGGGGGGCAGAGAAGAGCCGCCACCCGCACCCGCAGGGTGGGCAGACCTCCGAACAACCAGCAGAGCAGGCCTAGCGGCCCTCCAGCGCAGTAGTGAGATCACCCCAACTAGAGGAGGAGCACAGCCACTACCCACTCTGCAAGGGAGATTTTTCAACTATACAAGAGCAATAAAAATAATTAGGGAGAAAATCTCATAAACACAACAGTTTCACCAAGCAGAAAGAAATGTGAGCAGCATGAAAAGACAAGAAAAGAAAGGACCACAAGCAATGCAGGTCAACTCAACTTTAGAAGAGGTAATAGCTGCAACAGATGGAATGTCAGATAAAGAGTTCAGGATATATATGCTTCAGATGATCTGGAGTCTCAAGGAAGACATGAGACAGCAAAATCAGACAATGAAAGATCACATTGACAAACAAATCCAGGAAGTAAAAGATCAATTTCACAGGGAGATAGAGGTAATAAAAAACAAACAAATAGAAATCCTAGAAATGCAGGAAACAATAAACCAACTTAAAAACTCAATTGAGAATACTACCAGCAGAGCAGATCACTTAGAAGAGAGAACATCAGACAATGAAGACAAAGTATTTCAACTGGAAAAGAACATAGACAGCTCAACAAGTCTGCTAAGAAACCATGAGCAGAATATCCAAAAAATATGGGACAATATCAAAAGACCAAATTTAAGAGTCATTGGGATACAGGAAGGCACAGAGCTCCATACCAAAGGAATAAACAGTCTATTCAGTGAAATAATACGAGAAAACTTCCCAGACTTGAAGAATGAGACAGAATCCCAAATCCTAGAAGCCTACAGGATGCCGAATGTGCAAAATCATAAGAGATCCACACCTAGACACATTATAATGAAGATGTCCAACATACAGAATAAGGAGAGAATTTTAAAAGCTGCAAGAGAAAGAAAGCAGATTACATTTAGGGGCAAACCAATCAGGATAACAGCTGATCTCTCAACACAGACTCTGAAAGCTAGAAGATCCTGGAATAACATATTTCAAACACTGAAAGAAAATGGGTTCCAACCAAGAATCATGTATCTGGCGAAATTAAGCTTCAGGATAGAAGATGAAATTAAAACCTTCCACGATAAAGAAAAGTTAAAAGAATTCGCAGCTAGAAAACCATCTCTTCAAAAAATCCTTGGCAAAAATTTACAGGAAGAGGAAATGGACAATAACATTGAAAACCAACAATGGGAGGTAGGACAGTAAAGGGGGGAAGTAGTCAAAGAGGATAACAAATCAGGTTTAGTAACATCAATAAACAAATATGGCTAGAAGAACAAACCATATCTCAATAATAACCCTAAATGTTAATGGCTTAAACTCACCAATTAAGAGACACAGGCAAGTAGAATGGATCACAAAACAAGACCCAAAAATATGCTACCTACAGGAGACGCATCTGATAGGAAAAGATATTCATAGACTAAAGGTGAAAGGTTGGGAAAAATCATACCACTCATATGGACTGCGGAAACAAGCAGGAGTGTCCATACTCATATCTAGTAAAATAGATTTCAAGCCAAAGTTAATCAAAAGGGATAAAGAAGGACACTTCATACTGCTCAAGGGAACCATACACCAACAAGACTTAACAATCATAAATATATATGCCCCAAATAATGGTGCAGCTGTGTTCATCAAGCAAACTCTTCTCAAATTCAAGAGTCTAATAGATTACCATACAATAATCATGGGAGACTTCAACACACCTCTCTCACCATTGGACAGATCTTCCAAACAAAAGTTAAATAAGGAAACTATAGAACTCAATAACACAATTAACAACCTAGACTTAATTGACATATATAGACTATACCACCCAACATCAAGTAGTTACACCTTTTTCTCAGCAGCTCATGGAACCTTCTCAAAAATAGATCATATATTATGTCACAGGGCAACTCTTAGACAATATAAAGGGGTAGAGATAATACCATGCATCTTATCTGATCATAATGGAATAAAACTGAAAATCAATGATAAAAGAAGGAAGGAAAAATCAGGCATCACTTGGAGAATGAACAATAGGTTGCTGAATGATCAATGGGTTTTAGAAGACATCAAGGAGGAAATTAAAAACTTCCTAGAGTTAAATGAAAACACAGACACAACATATCGGAATCTATGGGACACATTGAAAGCAGTTCTAAGAGGAAAATTCATTGCTTGGAGTTCATTCCTCAAAAAAAGAAAAAACCAACAAATAAATGATCTCTTACTTCATCTCAAAATCCTAGAAAAAGAAGAGCAAAACAACAGCAAAAGAAGTAGAAGGCAAGAAATAATTAAAATCAGAGCTGAAATTAATGAAATCGAAACAAAAGAAACAATTGAAAAAATTGACAAAACTAAAGTTGGTTCTTTGAAAAAATAAATAAAATCGACAGACCCTTAGCCATGCTAACGAAGAGAAGAAGAGAGAGAACTCAAATTAACTAACACACGGGATGAAAAAGGCAATATCACAACAGACACTTCAGAAATACAGAAGATAATCAGAAATTATTTTGAATCCTTATACTCCAATAAAATAGAAGATAGTGAAGGCATAGATAAATTCCTTAAGTCTTATGATCTGCCCAGATTGAGTCAGGAGGATATAGACAACCTAAACAGACCAATAACAATAGAGCAAATAGAAGAAACCATCAAAAGATTACCAACTAAGAAAAGCCCAGGACGGGATGGATATACAGCAGAGTTTTACAAAACCTTTAAAGAGGAACTAACACCAATATTTTTCAAGCTATTTCAGGAAATAGAAAAAGAGTACATGAAGAAATGCTCACCATTGCTAGCAGTCAGAGAAATGCAAATCGAAACTACCCTAAGATACCATCTCACTCCAGTAAGATTGGCAGCCATTAGAAAGTCAAACAACAATAAGTGCTGGAGAGGATGCGGGGAAAAGGGCACTCTTGTTCATTGCTGGTGGGAATGCAAATTGGTGTAGCCAATTTGGAAAGCAGTATGGAGATTTCTTGGAAAGCTGGGAATGGAACCACCATTTGACCCAGCTATTCCCCTTCTCGGTCTATTCCCTAAAGACTTAAAAAGAGCATGCTACAGGGACACTGCTGCATCGATGTTCATAGCAGCATGATTCACCATAGCAAGATTGTGGAACCAACCTAGATGCCCTTCAATAGATGAATGGATAAAAAAAAATGTGGCATTTATACACAATGGAGTATTACTCTGCATTAAGAAATGACAAAATCATAGAATTTGGAGGGAAATGGATGGCATTAGAGCAGATTATGCTAAGTGAAGCTAGTCAATCGTTAAAAAACAAATACCAAATGACCCCTTTGATATAAGGGGAGTAAACAAGGACAGAGTAGGGACGAAGAGCTTGAGAAGAAGATTTACATAAAACAGGGATGAGAGGTGGGAGGGAAAGGGAGTGAGAAGGGAAATCGCATGGAAATGGAAGGCGATCCTCAAGGTTATACAAAATGATATATAAGAGGAAAGGAGGGGTAAGAAAAGATAATACAAATGGAAGAAATGATTTATAGTAGAAGGGGTAGAGAGAGAAAAGGGGAGGGGAGGGGAGGGGGGATAGTAGAGAATAGGACTGACAGCAGAATACATCAGACACTAGAAAGGCAATATGTCAATCAATGGAAGGGTAACTGATGTGATACAGCAATCTGTATACGGGGTAAAGTTGGGAGTTCATAACCCACTTGAATCAAACTGTGAAATATGATGTATTGAGAACTGTGTAATGTTTTGAACGACCAACAATAAAAAAATAAAAAAATTAAAAAAAGAAATCTCATAATTTTTGTGTATTGTCCAATGTTTTTAAATAGATGATATCTATGTGTTGTTCAATTTTATAACTGTTTATAGTCCAGATTAATTCAGATTTTTTAACAATTAATTACCAGAAGAAATAAAAATTATTTGCTTCTAGCATTCATCAAAAATAAAGTATACAATTCTAAAAGTATAGATACAGGGAAAGGTTCATTACTTACAGAGAAACAAAATTTGACTCATCTTGGACTCTTTCTGTGCCAAACAATGATAAGTAACAGATGTGATAGAAATAAAATGTTTTCAAAAGTTTTTCTCCATAGAAATGTATCATTGAAATATGAAAATAATAGAGAAATATTTCCAGATAAGTAAGGCTCAGAATATACAGAACTCAGGTATCTTTTCTTAAAAAATAAAATGTATTCCATGATAAAAATGAGTTATGCTCCAGCTTAAATGTTTTTTTTTTTTTTATACTGGTACAGAGTGTTAATTTATTTTTGGAGATTTGCAAGTTCACAACATAGAAAGATTTTTTGTTTGTTTGTTTGTTTTGTTTTTTGGGTTTTGTTTTCTGTTTTTCAACTACTTTGGACTGAACCAGGGCCTTGCACATGCCAGGCCACAATTTTATGAATTAAAAAAATTTCTATAAATGAAAGGACTTAGTTATATTTAAAGGAATTTATCATTTCTGAATTTGAAACCAAGATAGAGGCAATAAACAT
The DNA here is from genome assembly GCF_052094955.1 of Ictidomys tridecemlineatus. Lineage (NCBI taxonomy): Eukaryota > Metazoa > Chordata > Mammalia > Rodentia > Sciuridae > Ictidomys > Ictidomys tridecemlineatus. The sequence goes on along the minus strand of NC_135478.1, from coordinate 180,861,909 downwards.
CATCACAGTTGAGAATTTAATGAGTTGGACGATTAGTATGACAAACTTATTCTAGACGTCAAAGAAAAGTTTGAATAAAAAAAAAACAGGGAAATGTTGAAGGAAATGAAGGAGAGATCAAGATCATTCACTGTCTGCTTGATAGAATGCCCATTAATTGTGTAGGAATAGGTTTGAAAGGAACAGAAATATTCATCTTATCAGTTTCAAGCAATCTCAGCAAAAACTGCAATCTCAATTTCAATCTGTAACCATGCAGTTACTAAGGCAGCTAGAAGCTTCTAGAGTAAAGAATTTGAAACTCTCAACTCCTTTATTTTGGGTTTCAAAGGTATTAAAGTAACTTGTTGAGAGAGTTCTACCAAACCAGAACAGATAATGTAATGGTCAACAAAATCTTTTGTAAAAATTTCCTATGAAATCAGAAGTACTGATCTAAATACCTATCCTCCATGACAAAACCCACAGATTTTGAGGGGATGTGGTTTCTGGTCTGTATGCAGTTTGCAGAGCATTTGCTTTCATGGTAGAAGCTGCATATTCTAAGGATATGACACTGTGACTTAATTGAGAACTGTAGGTTTAGGGACCTGGGCACGTTTAATCATTGACTTTAATTGGACAACTGCAATGAAAGAAAAGAAATTTTCTAGCCGGGCATGGTGTCATATGACAGTAATCCCAGCAGTTCAGGAGGTTGAGACAGAAGGATCACAAGTTTAAAGCCAGCCTCAGCAAGAGCAAGACACTAAAGCAACTCAGTGAGACCCTGTGTCTAAATAACCTATGAAATAGAGCTGGGGATGTGTCTCAGTGGTTGAGTGCCCCTGACTTCAATCCCAGGTACCAAAAAAAAAAAAAAAAAGAAAATAAATTTTCTTCATCACAATTTGACCAACCATTTCTAGAGTGTGTTGTGTATTGTAAATATAAGCAGAAATTGAATCAATTCAACTCTCTAGATTCACATTTCTACTAAAACTTGGGTAGCATATAAAATAGTTATAATCAACATACTAATATATAAAGTATTATACATCTGCTTTAAGTTTTTAAGTAAAGGTCCATTATGGGTTTAGTTCTCAATAACTACACACTGGTAATAATATATCAGTTGGACAACTGGCAAATCTTTGACAAAAATGATTAAGGAAGTGGAAATGGTGGAGCAAGCATTCAAATTCACATGTCCAGGTTCATGAGTTTGTATGCTCAATCACTACATTATAGAAATTGTGATATAGATTTCAGATAAGCCTCTGGGGATTCTATGATCCATGTGTAAATCATAAAATTGATGTAGACAATTTCTAAACTATACTTGGTCGGAAACACATTAAAACCAAATTAATATGAAGGTAACAGTGAGTCTGGTAGTAGAGCAATAGGTCAATAGAAACTTAACAGATTCACGTGTTATAGTAACAAAATGCTCTCCATAAGAAGAAATGCAAAAATCTATCTCTGCCATGGGACCTTTATTTTTCTTTTATTATAGTGAAATTTTGTACTGCTCTAAGCCTCCCTGGAGACACACAAGAAATGAACTACCAGTCTAGACAGGCTCCATGGTAAAGCTCTTGGCTTGCATGCCTGAGACTCTCGGTTCCATTTTCATCCCCCCCAAAGACACAACAGCAACAGAGCAATGACTCCCAGTGAAGCCATTATCTTGCAAGTCTATAATAGCTCATGATGACCATCTTTATTATTTTCTGTTTTAACTGAAGAGTTTTTTCATAAATAGATCTCATACCTTTGTGTATTTGCCTCCACAAACTGATTTATGTTTATACTGAGAGGAATTATCTAGCAGATCCTTAGGATTAAAATAGTACTGCTCCAAAAAATTTAGAAAGAGCAAACAGAAATTTCCTACCACGTGTACATGAAGGTCACAGTGTCCAGACCTGTAGTCAAGTAAGATGACTATAATTTTTTTAGTTGTAATCATTTCATGATATTCAACTGCAGTTGTGACTTTTCAAAAATAATTTTTAAAATCAGTTGGTGATGCAATTCTGAAAACCATTTCAAATGACAAATTTCAGATAAACTGATAAAACAAATGTAAAGAGCTATTGCAATCCATAAATTGTCAGGCATGGGGTAGGTGATTAATGCAGGTATTTACAGTGACTTCCAATTATTGCACATTCCAGTTCCTCAGTGAAATGAGCAAAGCCTAGAAGACATTGCATGCAGGTTTTATTTTCTTTTATTACATTTTTTTGTCCCATGTTTTCAGATTCAACTAGGTAAAGGAAGGATAATGAATGAAAATTAATGCAAAATGTCTCAGAAAATAATTCATGGGCGAGATCTCACAGGCTGCATTCAAATATAATTGGTCTTCTATAGCCCTTAATAATCATGGAAACATATGTGGGCTTCTCTTTTCTGTCAGAATTTTATGCATTATCTGGAACTCTATTCTTAAGCAAATTGACAAAGACTTTCATTGGAATAAATAGGTGAGTACTACTGATATTGGATTTTCTTATAGTTCTCCCTCTAACTCTGTCTGTGTCATGAAAATCATATATTTGTTCCTCGTTCTAGCATTTTTTTTAACAAAATTAAAATTAAAGTTAAGCAAAGTTACTTTTTTAACCCAAGAAGAGTTTCCGAGTGGGATGTGTCATTGAGGGAAATGTTCATTTTCTGTGAACATTCATTGTGTTTAATATGTTTACTATGTTAAGATTATTCTGAGAAAGATTATGTAAATGCAAGATGATAATGACTTGATAATGCTTTGAAGAAAACAAAGGAATACACTAAATAAAATCCCCAAAGCACTGTCAGCCAGAGTGAACTTCAGAAAACCTCATAAATGATCAATTTTACTTTCAGCAAAGAACTTTTCTTAAATAGCAAGTGTTTTATGATTTTAGGTTCATCCATAGTAGGTTAAGATACTTATTGCATACTAAACACTAAAAAAAATGAGAGACTTTAAAAGCAAGAAACCAGAAGTATTGTGTGTGAGAACTAAGCAATTTGAAACCTTCAGAAAACAAATACCTCCTCAGGAGGGAGAAGAATGATAATAGTTAATCAAGTTTGAGTTCTTCTGAAATTATAAGTAGACACTATTTTTTATAGAGATACAACTAGAACTTTGAGTAATATAAAGAGTTATGAAAGCATATTAGAAGGAGAGAGTTAAGATACTTTAATTCCTGCTTTTAAAACTTTAAATAGTAATGATAGATTATTAAATGGTAAATTTCATGAGGTTTTTGAAACCTTGTAATCTCAGTTCCTCTCAGTGTTTATCACAAAGCAATCTTTCAAAAGAATATTTATGACTCTAAACTCAATGAATGAATTAAAGTATTTGTATTTACAGACTTTTAAGAGTGTATACTATTTTATAGAATATTATGTAGAAAATAGTAAGAGAAGCAAACTATTAAATCTTCCTCTTCCCGAATTTATGAAAAGCCTTGCTCATGTTGTGTCTCAGTAAAAGAGAATATTTCTCCAGTTCTTTGTATATTTGTGATTTTTTTTTCAAAATTTCTACAAGGTCAAAAATGTGCCTGTCTCAAATTCTCAAAATTTGTCCCTCAAGTGTCTTATCTATTTAAGTCAGTTTTCAAAACTAAAAGGTGAAACCTATAATATTTTATTCAAAGAAGAACAAAATATGAAAGTAGTGGCAAGGCAGTCATTGATGGAAACTGCAAAGGAAAACATTGATCTATCAATGTCACTGGTTTATCACTCCTTCTACATTCCCCTCCCATTCTCCCTCCTTATCTCTCTTTCCCTGTCATTACTGGAGTAAAAGCAATAAACCCAAGAGTTTGTTACCCTCAGTTTCATTGAAAATACTAGGTTATCTATTAACAAATGTTTAAGTCCCTCACAACCTCCTTAGATAAAAAGAGATCTGGGCTTCTGTAGTAGTGCTGATTTTACCTGGAAACACAGTCATTGGGTATTTTGTTTTTCAATGATAGAATGCTAGAGTTTACAAACTGCAAGATTGTTGTGAGAATGGGTATGAGATACTCATCACCCATTTTCTTTAATGTGGATTGTGTTGTGACTCTGCAGTTTATAATTTAGACACAGAAGATACCAGATCTCTTTGGTGTGATCCAGGAAGCAAGATCTCCTTTGTTAATTCCCTAACCCCCAAATGACAAATAAGATTATGTGTCACTCCAATCAACTACTCAGTGGTTTTTAACTTCGTCTTCATCTCTCCCTTATTGTGGCAGTTCTCACGATAAATCTCTGTGAGCGCTGGGGATGTGGCTCAACTGGTAGCGCGCTCGCCTAGCGTGCGTGCGGCCCGGGTTCGATCCTCAGCACCACATACAAACGAAGATGTTGTGTCCGCCGAGAAGTAAGAAAAAATAAATAAATATTAAAATTCTCTCTCCCTCTCTGTCCCCCTCTCTCTCTCTCTCTCACTCTCTCTTAAAAAAAAAAAAAAAAATCTCTGTGAAGTTTATCTGGAAGTCAACCCTGCAGATCTAAACCAGTATCTTTCAGTCTCTGAACTTTCACTAACTTTGCAAAGATCTAATCAACTATATTACCTGTAACTAAGATAAGAGTCTATACATATAAAGAATGTTACAATTCAAGACTAAGCACAAAAATACAGACCTCTATCTAGAGAAAGAATGAGAAAGATCTGCAGAGGGTTAGCATCAAGTATACAGCAGAGAACCAACTAATGACAATCTTTCAGCCTATTGATAGGAACCAAAAAAGAGCCACCTGTGAGGATCAGAGAAAATAGTGCTCAGTGCTCACACAGGACAGAGAATATAGGTAATTCTCATCAATTCTATTTTTTCCTTTCCAATCATAATGACTTATATTTTCATCTTCCTTTGTTTAATATTTCTCATACTACATTGGATAGAATTGGTAAAAGTAGACAACTTTCATTTTTTTTCTGAATATTATAGGAAATCATCCACTCTTTCACAATTAAGTATAATGTTAGTGGGAGGAATTTTAGACATACAACCATTCTAATTTCCTTAACAGGTATTATGAATTGGTAGGGTTGGACTATGTCAAATACTTTTTCTATATCTAAGATATATTTATGTGCATTGTCCTTCTTATTTTTTTTAAATAATGCAAAGCAATAAATGAGTTTCAGATATTAAGCCATGATTGCATTCTGGAATAAATCTGGCCTCGGGTTGCAAATATTTTGTTAAGTTCATTTGTGTATATGTTCTTGGGAAAAGGGTTGATTGTTTTGTGCTCTTCTGGTGTCTTTCTCTGGCTTTGATACCAAGGTAATACGAGTTTCCTGGGAAGAACAAGAGCTGGTTACTCTTCTTTGAATTTCTGAATACTTTTGCAAAAGATTATTATTGTAATTTTTGAAAATTTGATTAAATTAACTAGCAACGCTATCTGAGCCAAAGTTTATATTTGAAAGAACATTTTTTAGTTACTAATTCAATTTTTTTTACTTGCAATAGGTTAATTTGAAGGTTGTATTTCTTGACAAGTAATTTTTGGCAATTTTTCTGTTTTCTAATTATTTCATTTTTAGCTTAAATTTGGTCATAATATTTGTAATTATTACAATTTGTATAGGTTTGAAAATGAGGTCTCCTTTTCATTACTGATAAATTGTGTTTTCTCCACTTTCTATATTTCTGTCAGTTTTCTCGACAATTTAAAGTAAAAACTTTTATATTTATTTTTCTATGCATATTTTGTTTAATAATATTTTTCTAGTTCCTTGATTTCTGTTCTAATCTCCATTTTAACTAAAATTGACTTAATTTTCTTTTCTGAGTTGAGGTAGAAACCTTAAGATGTGATTTGAGCCCTTTATTTTGCTCTTTTTTTTTAAAGAGAGAGAGAGAGAATTTTTTAATATTTAGTTTTTAGTTTTCAGTGGACACAGCCATCTTTATTTTTAAAAATTTTTATGTGGTGCTGAGGATCGAACCCAGCGCCTCATGCGTGCCAGACGAGAGAGTTACCGCTTGAGCCATATCTCCAGCCCTATTTTGCTCTTTAATATAGGTCAGCACTACAAATGTCTCCTGAAGAAATGCTTTAGCTATGTCCACAAATTATAATATATTTTACTTTTCATAAAGTTAAAATATTTTTTGGTTTTCAGGTGAATTCTTCTATGACAATGATTTATTTAAATGTTTGTTGTTTAATTCATTATTGATTGGGGATTTCCTAGTTATCTCTCTGTTGTTTGTTTCTAATTAATTTAGTTATTTTCATATAAAAACTTTTTCTAATTTGAATTTTTAAAATTATTGCATCTACTTTTTTCCATTAAACACATATATTTTTGTTTTGATGCATGTTATAGAATAATGATCAATTCAGGATGATTAATGTGTCTAGCATCTTAACTATTTTTATCATTTACTCACAGTGAGTACATTCAAAACCTTCTCTTCTATTTCGAAATATATCATGTATTGTCATTAGGGATATTAATACTTCTATATCATACAAGACCAGACTAAATTACCTCCAATCTAACTGTTACATTATACCCATTAACGAATCTCTTTTCAGGGTTCCCTCCCTGGTAACCACTATTTTACTCTCAACTTGTAACTTCTATGTGATTAACTTTTTCAGGTTCCACATGAGTGAGAAGGTACAGTGTTTGTCTTTTTGCACCTAATTTATTTCATATAACATAATGTCATCTAGACTTGCCTTCTTTTATATTTCAGCATATGAAAACAATGTATACTTCAAAGAATATGTATTGCTCTTGAATGAAGTGTTTTATATAGGTCATGTCAAGTTCATAGATGATGTTATTAAGGCTTCTTAATCTTTGATTTCCTATTTAGTTATTTTGTTAATTACTGCTATTGGAGCATTTAAAGATACATTATTGGTAATTCTGTCAGTTTTTGCTTTATATATTTTAAGACTCTCTCCTTAGTTAAGTATTAATAATTGCTAAGTGTCTATAATATGCTGACTGCTTTCTCATTATATCTGACAAACATTGATAGAGGCTTCCAACTTACATATGGTTACTGCTTGCATGGTACATATTTTCCAACCTTTTAATTTCAACCTACTCATGTTTTTTAGTTGAAGGTATGTCTCTTTCAGACAATACATAGTTAATTCTTGATATTTTTCTATGCAGTCTAACAATATCTGCCTTTGATTTGGTTGTTAGACATCACATTTAAAGGAACATTAACATCATGAATGGATTTGCACTTCTCACTGTTCTGTCATTTCTGATATCCCATGTCATGTATTTTGTTCTTTTACTTCTCTATGAATGTCTAATTTTGTGTAAAATAATGGATTCTGTTATTCTTGTATTTGTTGTATATAATTTTGAGGTATTTTCTTAGTAATTCCCTAGTAATTACTCTGTGTGTATGCAGAAACATATAATATACAACATGCATTTATATTTGTTTTATATGTATATGTAAATACAACAGCAATATAGAGTTACAGGTTATATACTTAAAGATTCCTCTTATGAAATACACAATTTGTTAAGTTTTAACATGTGTGTATCACCATAAGCCATCATCACAATCAAGACAATGTCCATCTCCCCTAAATGGTTTCTAATGTCTCTTTGTAATTCCTCTATTTTGGCACCCTCAACCCACTTCCCAAGATAATCAATGATGTCACCATAAATTTGTTAGCATTTTCCAATGTTTTATATACACATTTCATCATTTCACATATTTTTTTAATTTTTTCTGTAGTTAAATAGTGAGAGTAAAATTCTTATAGTAGTTATTATACGTGGAAATATTTGTAATTATATGAACATTCTGTCATTTTATTCCTGTTAATCCATTCCAAAATCAAGAAGGACTCCTATTTCACTACCACATGATTTCAATACAAATTTTAAAATATCTTACCTTTTAGCTGTTTTAGCAATATACAAAAGTCTATTATTTCTGCATTTAAAACAAATATATCACACAACATTCAGAGAAATAAAAATTTAAGTGAATTTTTTAACCTCTTCTCAATGGAAAATTGAGGGTGTAAATACTGTATATATGTAAAATTGGAACTTGTGAAATAGGCCAATTAAATTTCATTTCAGTCCTTGTCAAAACCACCCATAAAGAATAACTAGTGCAAATGGTATGTTAGTTTTCCAATGATTTATGATCCTGTGGCTAAATTGACTTTCCAAGTACCTTATGTTACCACTTTCTAACATAACCCTCTCACAGTAACAGTATTGGTAATAATTGTATCTCACTGGCTTCTCTTACAATTGTGCCATATAGCTAGTCTTTTATTATTTCTTGCTGAGATTTTTTTCCCCAGCACTTTAAATTCCCCATTGACTTTCTTTGAAGTCACTGAAGCATATAAGCAAAATAACAATTCTTTGGAAAATAGCTTTTTGAGGCTAGTAAAATTTCAGATCTTCTCCTCATTTGGGAAAGAAAAAGCTAAGCTCTAAACTGAGAATTATTGGCATAAATCTAATAAAAGAATTGTTTATAAGTATATAGCAATTTGAAGGACTACCCAGAGTTCTGAAAAACTAAACTCTGGGTAGATATTACCTTACATCATGGATAAAATATAATTGCATAGAACCCAATACAATGGTTTAAGACATTTGCAGAGCAATAAAATAAATAGTACGGATTTCAACACCATCCAATTTAAAACCCAGCTTTGGGATTCAGATGTTTATATTCTTCTTAAAACAAATAAAATGCTGTTGATAAAAAATCATATAAGACCACAACTCATCTTGAAAACTTTTTCTTGAAAAGGACAATTTTTGTTAGTTACAACTATATTGAAGCTCTGGAGATTTTCCCTAAAAGTTATTTGGTGACATTACTGGAAAATCAGGAGGCATATATAATGATTTTACTTTTCTTAAAATGCTATATTCAAACAATAATGGTATGTAAATATTCTACTTTTTACCATAGCTTCATTGAGCTCTAATTCACATTATAAAATTCATGTTTTTAAAGCATACAACTCAGTGTTTCTTGGTATAATTACAGAGTTGAGCATTAATCACCACCATCTAAGTTTAGAATACTTAATGATGCCAAAACAAATTTTGTACCCATTAGCAGTCACACTCCATTTTCTCTTGCCCCCAGCCATAGAAATAACTAATTTACTTTCTGTCTCTGTAGATTTTCTTATTCTAGACATTTCACATAAAGGGAATCATACCATGTGTAGTCTATTGTGTCTGGTTTCCTGCTTCTAATCTGTCTTTATGAACCAAAAATTATATCTTAAAAATGTTTCCCCAATATTATGTTTCTCTGATAGAACTACTGAAGATTTAAGTCAGAGAAAAATAATTTCTTGTACAATTTACCACATTAACCTTATAGAATATTGTGCTTATTGTCTCTGTTTGCTATCATCACTAATATTTCTCAAGGTCTGTGAGACAAAAAAAGGAATGAAAGATAGAGAGAAATGAATAGGAAGAGAACAAATGCCTATTTTTTCTCCTTAAAAAATTTAATTTTAATGTAATTTTTAATTGATGACATAAAAAATTGTTCATATTAATTAATTGAATAACATGGCACTTTAATACACTATTCATTTTGCAAAGTTTAAATCTGGTTAAAAATATGTGCATGTTTAACATTTATTCAAACATTTATTATTTCTTTATGGTGAAAACATTCAAAATCTTTATTCTAGCTTTTTGGAATATACAATATATTATCATTAGGTATAGTCATCCTGCTGAGCAGTATCTTCATGGAACCCCTACACTTAGCTCTCACTTAGTACTCATTGATTAATCTCTCCCCATTCTCTATTTCCCTACTCTATCTAGCTTCTGATAACCACCATTCTACTTTAAACTTCTATGGGAAGTTTACTTCACTTCACATATGAGTAAAATCATGTAGTACTCATCTTTCAGTGCCTGGCTTATTTCATTTACTATAAAAAATCTCCAGTTACATTGTTTTGACAAAGGACAGATTTCATTTCTTTTGGTGGTGAAATAATATGCAATTGTGAATACATGCCACAGATTATTTAACCATTCATCAGTTGACAGACACTTAGGTTGTTTCCATTTTTTTGGCTTTTGTAAACAGTGTTTCAACAAATATGGAATTGTAAGCACCTCTTTTTTTTATTATTCATTCATCATGTGTAACAGTGAACATAGGAGGTGATAAAAAACATGTATTGCATTGCATATATGTACATATAAATGAGTTAATGAATGAATTGGTATAAACATGACTGGATGTTTACATCCATATTTACTGTTCTGTGGATTATTAGTATAGTGATTTTTCTCAATACAAATATAGCCATGTCACTCCCAACTTGAGAATTTTTCACTCTGTGTCTTTAAATATGAAGTCTGCATGATGTGGATCTAAGAATGTCCATTGTACCAAATTTTACCGTTCTTCCTTTTAACTAATGTTATGTTTCTTTGACTCTTTGCACTTCTCTTGTAACACAATTTTATATATATCCATACTCTTATGCATAATAAACCTGTAGCATGTCTTCAAATATTCACTTCCCATAGGATGTTGAACACATTGCTTTCTTCTATCTCAATGCTGTTAATTTTATTGTAATATTAGATTCAGTGTTTTTCTCCCTGTCTTTAGAAGGTAAACACTTCCAGGTAAGGTTAGAATCTTTAAACTCATTGTCTCAGAGACTTCTCTATTGTTAGTAGACCCATAATATACACTATTGATTTTTAAAATGAATTATCCAAGACATACAACATAAAAAAATACACTGGCACATTTAGCCCTTGAACAGGGCTTAATTGGGGTAGACATCATTTGATTGAAATTCTTCCTTTTCTTCCTTAGGTATCTAGATAAGTAGGTTGTAGATAATGTCGATAACTGACTGTTAAGAATTAAGTGTTATGTTTTGTATTGCTAGAATATTCCCTTAGAGTCTCATATTCAGAAGTAGGGCTTTCAGGAAGTGACTAGTTCATGGGGTCTTTGACCTTGTCAGTAGATTAATTCATTTATGGACCACTGGAATTTGTTGGAGAAAGTAGGTCACTGGGAATATGCCATGGAAGAATTTATCTTCTCTGTCTCTCCCTTCTTCTCCTCTGTTCCCTGCTTTCTGGTTACCATGATGTGAGCAGTTTTCCTCAGCCACACTGTTCTACTATAATGTTCTGTCTTACCTTAGATACAGAACAATGGAGGTGACTGACAGTGAATTGAGTCTCCTGAAAAAAATGAATATTTTTCTCCTGTATGTAATGTCAGGGATTTTGTCACTGCAATGAAAAGCTGACTGACAGACTGAGGAAGCTGGGGTTAGTATTTCCGAATTGTTCTGTGCTTATAAATAAAAGCTATAGGAATGTTTAATCAAGATTGATGAAAGTGTGGCTACAGATTATTCTTAGAAAAATGGGACTTATTATACTCATTTATGTATATTTGATCTCACTTACTTTACTCAAAATGTACTATGGCTATTTAAGATACAAATTCAAACTATAAATGAATAATCTGACTTTATAAGGACATAAAATAATTTGTCAACTCTAGTATTTTCTTCTTTTATCTCTGTGAAATTGGATAAGTTAATTCACCTCAGTTTCCTTAAATATAAATCAAGGATAATAATGTGTAAGTCACAAAATCAGTTAAAAATTAGAACTAATAATGATAGTAGCAATCAAGTGATGATAATGGTGTTGAAGACAATTCATTTTCTGAGAACTTTAGTATTTGCTAATTTCTAAGAGAAATGCTTGAACTAACCCATTTAGTCTTCCTTACACCTGAATGTTTTACTTTCTTCCTTAAGTGTACGTGAGAAGATAACTTCCTAAGATGCTGTATAAAATGTGATAACAGTAGAGCACAAGTTGATCACATTGTAGAGTATGGACTTAATCACTACACAATTAAAAATTACTTATTGAAAAATCTTCTATATTGTTATACCCACTTTCATATTGGAAAGAATGTACTGCTTTTTAGGTAGAATTTTCCACTCAGGGTGCAATAAAAATAATTCACTCATGGCTCATATTAATGCTTTTCATATTTTCTCCCTGAAAAGGGCTTTTACACTAACACCTTATGCCTTTCTTTATTTAATGTAGGGAACCAATATTATTATTTATTAAATTTGGGTTCCATGATCATATTTATCAATATACTATATGGCATCCAAACTGGATAAGTAATAATGAAGTATTCTGGGTGGAATGGTAGCAAATATTCAAAATGGTAGCAAATATTCAAAAATTTCAACTATTCTGCACTGAATGGTAGCAAAGAATGGTGTTTTAACTGTATTTTACAGAATGATCACATTTTTTAAGTATTACAATATATGCATCCTCTGAAAGCTAGTTATTATATCAACATATTTTCTCTATTTGTGTTATTTACTTAAGGACTTTGAAAATTGTTATATTTCTGCACACAATAAGGAAGTTCTATAATGTTATTTACTACAGAAAAACTCCCTGGGTGGCCTTGGATATATCTATATCAGCCTCCTAGTCAGCTTCTTTGCTTGTAGTTCTCAATAATAATTGTAAAATGTCCTAGGAAGTGCAATGTCCTTGAGATAGGAAAGAAACAACATGATTCTGTTATTCTCTCATCTGGAAGCAATTTGCTCTTCAGTGCTACGTGCAGGGTGTTTCATGTACCCTGATGTATATAATCCATGATGGGCTGCCTTTCAGGGTCCTTCAATTGTAGTACAATTAGGGCATGGGCAGTCAATGCTCCATCTAACCTCAGCTTTCTTGAGCCTTGTTGAAAAAATTCACAATGGATCCAAGACTCCATTGTCCCTTTACCTACTTATAACTAATAAACCTACATCATATAACTTGGCATGTATTCTATCTCACTGGACTCAGATAAGTGGGTAACAAGTGCATTCTGCTTTACACTAATAATCTCCCTGAACTTTATCAAATTATTAAATTTTAAAATTTATTTAATTAGACATGTTTTATAAATAATCACCTACCTAAGAAGAAGTTTTTAATAGGTTTATTTTAAAACTATCTCCTGCAATTCAATAGTTTACCAATTTATATTCCTGGACTAGATAAGGATATGTGGATGTAATGTTCCGCTGCATAATGTAAAACAATGCTTACCTTGAATTCTTTTAATTTCAGGAAATAGTATGACAGGGGAAGGAAAATTATAGCATTGGAGCACAGGTTGGTCAGATCCCAAAGGTTATGGAATTAACCATTACTCAGTGGCAAAATTTAGCAATGAAAAATCTTCCATGGTATTACATTCAATTTCTAGGAAATTGGAAATATTGGGAAGAATGTACTGCTTCTTAAGTAAAGAAGAAGGGAAATTGGAATTCTGAAGTATGCTAGAAATACTATTTCTAAATCATGGTGATTTTCTACTTCACTGTATAGCATGTATCACAATCTATCTCTCCTTAGTCCTTGTATTTTTCAAAACTGATCTCTAAACCATTTCATCTTCTTATTTCACAATGAAATATTTCAATTGAACCAAAAATAATTGAGAAAAAATTATGCAAACTTCTGTGTTCCTAGCTTTACTTAAAAAATTAAATATCAACATTATAGTTGATCCCTCTGTCTGATTTTCTATAGTCACATCACTGATAATAATATTCTGTGTATCAGACAGGGTATGTTAAGTAACAAGCTATGTTCCAAATAAGAGTTCTATAAAGCACATAGTTCATTTCTTTCTTTTGCTGTCTAGCCACGTAGGCAGTCAATTAGGGACTTGGAATAATGGTGCAGCCACTATCTTAAAGTTTCATGGCCTCAATGACATAAAGATAAGCTTGATCTATGGAGATTCTTACACCAAGAATTCAACATTTGGCAGAGAATAACTCATGTTACTTCCACTAACATCTTATTGAATATAATAAATCATGTGGATACATTAGATGTATATATATTTGGAATTGTTATGCTTTCCTAAAGGTTTGACACTTATCTTATAATATCCTCTTCTGTGTCTCTAGTAATAATTTTTTATAAAATCTGTGATATTAATAAAGTTGATATTAATATAGCCATACCAGCTCTTGTTCAGTTACAGTTGGCACAGCATCTCTTAATCCCTCTTATTTTTCTAAATCTATGTGTCTCAACTCAATCTAGTTAGTCTTTTGTGGGTGAGGAGAATACTGAGGATTGAACTCAGGGGCAATTGACCACTGAGCCACATCTCCAGACCTATTTTGTATGTTATTTAGAGATAGGGTCTCACTGTGTTGCTTAGTGCCGCAGCTGTGCTGAGGCTGGCTTTAAACTTGTGATCTTTCTGCCTCAACCTCCAAGCCACTGGGATTACAAAAATGTGGCACTATCCGACAACATGAGCACATTTTTTAAGCATTGCACTAATCTTCAGACTTTAATTGGAGTGCTTTTTCCATTTATTTTTAATTTAATTCCTTATAAATTTGTATTTATGTCAATCATTTGCTACTATTCTATATAGTCTATGTCATTTTGGTGTCTCTATTTCTTAATTTTGCTTTCTTTTATATTAAATAAATAGTTTCAAGTATACCTATATTATAAATAACTTTGCCCCAAAAGAAGTTTGACCTTTGCCTTCGGTTTCTGGGAGGTAATCTCTAGGCTCTTAGAATATTCTGCCTCAGGGTATCTTTGTTTATGTGGAATTTTGAGCCATAGCAGATGTCAATAATGTCATTTATTATGAAAACTTGTAGTTGTGCATTATCAGCTTGACCTGTGAACGGCGGGAGATTGAAATCAGCCACACATCATACCTACATGACAAAGATCCTCCCAAAAATGTGGACACCCCAAAAAACTCACATGGGCTTCCTTGACTTTTTGTTTTGTCTGCAGCCCAGTTGTACCGGGGGAGTAGGCAGATTTTGGAGAAGCAAAAGAAAGTTCCTGGAGACAGCACAAATGATATGTAATTTATTGGAGGGTTTACAGGTGATCCTGACTGTTCTGATTTCAGTCATGACAGGTTTTACATGTAGCCCTAGCAATGCTTTGGCAAGCTTTGGCTGCTTTCCCTCACAAAGTTGTGTCCAGTGGTAGCTAGCCAACTGGAGGAATGACACATATTCCTGCTGGTGTCCTCAGTTCCACACCACTCAAAGAAGGGTTTTATGTTGGCTGCAAAAGCACTGGCAAAATAAGCATTAGCTTACTTAATTTGATCATATGATCAGCATCCCAAGGAACTTTGTGCAGATACAAGAAAGTTACTATTTACAGATAACATTAACTTGCCCCTAGTTCCCTATTACATAAGAGAAAATCAGTGTCCTTTGAAATAATTTGTATCTGGAGTTTCTGGCTATAGCTTGCTCTTCTTGTTCCCTTGAGTAGATTTCTTGTCCCAGTGTTTCATGTCTATTTAGTTATAAATAAAGTAAAAAATAAAAAAGTAGGACACCGATGATGGTGCAGTTGTTATAGATCATAAAGTAAGTACACATTTTATTCTTTCCCTGAGAATTCAAGTATTGGTATTATGGTATAGATACGATATGTACCCCAAAAGCTCATGTATAAGACAATGCAGGAAAATTTGGAGGTAAAGTGATTGAGTTGTGGAACCTTAATCTAACCAGTACATTAATCCACTTAGCTAGATTAACTAGGTGTTAGGTATAGGTAAGTAGCATGTGGGTGGAGGAGGCAGGCTACTGGGAGTGTGCCTTTTGGGGTATGTATTTTATACTTGATAATTATAGCATGTGCTTGTCCCCTCTCTCCCCACTTCCCTTCCTGATCATCATGCCCTGAGCAGCTTTTCTCTTCCACACCCTTGTACCATAATGTTTGGCCTCACCTCAGGCCCAGAGCAATGTAGCCAGTTGTCTATGGACTGAGAGCTCTGAAAATGTGAGCACAAAATAAACTTTCCTTCTCCAAAATAGTTCTATGAAGGTCTTTTGGCCACAGCAAAAGGAAAGTTATCTAAAACAGAAATTGGTACAGATAAATTGGTACAGACTGTTGCTGTGATTAACCTGACCACAAGCATGTGGTTAGGAAGCCTTAGGACCTGGTTTGTGAGAGTAAGAATTTTGAAATGTTCAGAGACGAAAGCTGGAAAAGCTTTAGAATATTTTAAGCAGAGCTTAATGGGTACTTAAAAATGGTGGGAGCTTAAAAGACCAGAATGCCAAAATAAGATCAGGGATGGAAAAGACTGTGATCATGAGCTTTCAGAGGAGAAGGAGCACTATATTGGATACTGGACTACAAGCTATTTGTGTTAAGTTTTGGCAAAGAAGTTGTCTACATTTTGCCCACATCCTGAGACTTTTTGTGAGGCTGAATTTAAAGATGATGGCATAATTAATCTGGTGAAGGAAATTTCAAGGCAGCATAGATATAGGTGGCAGCATTTAGCCATGTTTACTGTGTTAATTAGGAGCAGAAAGATTTGAAAAACTTAAATTTTGACCAAAAATTGAGAGTAAACCTGGGACTCAGGCAGTTTTGGTTATTAAAGACATTATAGCCTCTAACGTAATGCTAAATACTTTACTCAGAGACAATAATTTGATACAATAGATTGAGGTCATCTAGGGAATTGACAAGGTCACACCCATCTCAGTCTTAAAAATTTTAAAGTAAACTTTTCCTTAAGACATCAGTGCAGCACTCTGCTTTCACAGAGGAGCCTAGAAAGTTGTTTCACCATGCACAGTCACCCAGGCACTCAGAGGGAGCTACAGTCATGATCCCAAGAAGATTGGCTACTGCTTGAAATGGTGGCAGCTCTTGGTGGCAATCACATGGTGTTGATTTTGCAGGAATGCGGAGTGTTGCAATTAGGGAATCCCAGAGACATTCAACAAGATTTCAAAGGAAAGCCTTGGAGGACAGGCAAAGTGTGGCATGGTTAGAATCCTTGCTGGCTACCTGAGAAGGTAATTCATGAAGACGTGAGAACAAAAGTGAAGCTGTATTGGAAAAAAACCCACCCCAGATTAAGATATGTGAGGAATAGGAGATGTTTGCTGAGGAAAGCTGCAGGAGCAGAAATAAACCAAGAGAGAGACCATGTGGGCTGCAACCAGCAAGATCATTGCAGCAGAGTTAAATAAGCTTTTTGGAAAGAACATCATGATACTGTGTGCCATAGATGCCAGGTTCAGAGCTATAGGACTGGCTCATAGCTGGATTTTGGTCTTCCTTTGGTCTTGCTTCTTTCTACACCCCTATTTCTCCCTGTGGAATGGAAATGTTTTCTAAATGCTAATATATATTGGATGTGTGTAACTTGCTTCTGATTTTAACAGAGCCTCATGCTGACAGTTTGTCTTGAGTCTCAGAGGAGATTTTGGACTTGAACTTTTTGGTAATACTGGAAATGTTAAGACTATGGGGACTCTTGAAAGTGATATAAATGTATGTTGCATTATGAGATGGGTATGGATTTTTGGGTGCCACGGGAAAAATGTTATGTTTCAGAAATGACATGTCCCCCAGAAGCTCATGTACGAGACAATGCAAAAATGTTTAAAGTTGAAATTAATGGATTATGAGAGCCTAATCAAATCAGCATATTAACCTACATGAATGGATTAACTGAGTGGTAAGTGTAGACAGGCAGGGTGTAACTGAAGGAAGTGTTTTTAGGGTCTATATTTTGTACCTGGTGAGTGCAGCTCTCTAACACTACTTCAGGATTGACATGTCCTAAGTTGCTTTCCTCTTCCACACCCTTTCACCATGGTTCTGCCTTTCCTTGGGCTCAGAGCAATGGAACCAGATGTCTGTGGACAGAGATCTCTGAAACTACGAGCACAAAATAAACTTTCCTCTCTTTTGGTCACAGAGCGGGGAAATCTGACAAGAAAAACTAGAGTTAGTTTTTATTTATTTTTTGTTTTTTGGGTATTTTTTTTCTAATTCTATGTCTTTATCTAGGCCCTTTGACCATGGACATGCACACACAACACTGAGGTCCTATTTGCCATTACTATATTACTATGGCAGATAGACTACACGGGTCCCTTGAGGCAGCTCCTGTGGCAGCAGAAACAGCAAATTATTCTGTGCTTATATTTGTGGAGTGCATATGAATGTCTTAAACATCAACATTTGAATCAAGATGGTGTTGTCAAGTTCTTATGTCAACATAAGGCGGGCGCTGGGGCATGCACTGCAGTCATGTTCGTTGATGGTCCTGATGATAACTCTTAGTTAACTTGGTCTGTAGTACTAAGGATCTACCCTCCATGTTTTGTTGGTGTTCAAGTGGGCTATTCATTTTTACAATTAATTCTGATGTAGCTGGGTTAAAGGTAAGTGTAAAAAAAAATATATGTCCAACTTCTCAATATATGTGGGAAGTATGAGAAACTCCATTGTCATTTTATATGTCCACAGGAGTGCCTCACATAGTGTCAAGCACTTGAAGGTCATGTATGTTTGTCTTCTGTAAGTATATACTTGTAGCAGTCTAATGTGCATGTCTCCACAGCTTAAGGCAATCATGTAGCTTTCTGATAGAGGGAGGAGCCCAATGAGCTCAAACTACCATTGTTGTGCAGCCTGCCTTCCTTGACCTATCAACCCCATCACATGAAGCATTGACCATGACTGCTCTGTGGAACAGGCAAAATAAGAAACACACATACATATAATGTCTGAGAATCTTGGAGGGCTCCCACTTCTTTGCTATGGAACAGAAAGTTTTCTTTCCCTTTTGAATGGTCTTCCTATATAGTCAAGCAACCACCTTCTCACCTGGCACATTTTATAATCATTTGCTTTTTAGTTAGGTTATCTGTTTGCTGATTGCCTGGCAGAGGAACATGACCAGGTGTTGACACAGTAAATTCCAAACAAGGCACTTGTTTCCAAATGTCTTTGCCCCATCTTTTTCTTCTTCCATAGCTGTGACCAAGGTCCTAATGGAACTTATTTATTTCCCTGCTATTGCCATCAGACAAAGTGAAACTCATCAGGGGAGCTAGAAACATTAAATTTATCAGGTTGTTCTTGAACTAATGTGCCCAAAGCCTGTAACTGCTCTACAATTATTTTTACTTGAGAAAAGTCCTGAAGAAACTCAAGTTCGAACAGGCCTTCCCTTTTTCCAGATGAGATGATGGTTTCGTTATTTGTGCTAAGTGTGGGGTGAATATTTATATCATTATATATTAATATCAATATGAATAAATGTAAAAATATATGTGAAAACCTATATAAATATATATGGCTTCAAAAAGGATAGATTTGTGTTTAGAGGTATCATTATATTTAGGTTTTAAAATGGGCATCAATTCATATATAAAATATATTAAGATGTATCTATAAATGAGCATGTATAAAAGGAGATGTCAAATTACATGGCAATATGTTTATAAATATATTATTTTATATATAAGTAGGTTTGATTTTAGTAATAGTGTTAGGAATAGAACTAGGTTTAAGAGTATGGTTGGGGTTAGGAATTTAACATACATATCAATATATATGATATAAATATAAATATGTATGTGAAATTATATAGGAAAATTTCTATTAATATATACATATATTTTTTCAAGATCAATAAATTCTTTATCACCAGAATTGTTATTTCTGCTATTCACACTTATGAAATTTATTAAGATTATTTGCCACCTTCAATTTAATTTGTGTTACAGTAGTAAAGTTCTGATATTTTATTTTTTAATTTTTAATTTGTTTTTTAAAATTTTTTATATGTTTACTTGTTCTTTTTAATTATACATGACAGTAGAGTGTATTTTGGCAAATTATACATACACAGAATATAACTTATTTTAATTAGGATCCTATTCTTCTGGTTATACATTATGCAGAGTTACCCTGGTCATGTATTCAATACAAGATTAGGAAAGTTGTATCCCATTAATTCTACTTTCCTTCCTATTCTCTTCATCTCTCCCTTCCCTTTATTCCCCTTTGCCTACTCCAATGGACTTCTCTTCTTTCCCCTCCCTATCCTCCCTACCCTTCCTTGTTGTGGGTTAGCAGACAAATATCAGAGAGAACATTTGGCCTTTGGTTTTGGAGGGGATTGGCTTATTTCACTTAGCATGATATTCTCCAGTTCCATTTATCAGCAAAAACCATAATTTCATTCTTCTGTATACCTGAGGAATATTCCATTTTGTGTATATACCACATTTTCATTATCCATTTATATGTTAAAGGACACCTAGATTTTTCCCCATAGCTTGACTATTGTGAGTTGACCTTCTATAAACATTGATATGGTTGTGTCACTATAGTATGTTGATTTTTAAGTCCTTTGGGTATAAACTGAGGATGGGATAACTGGGTAAAATAGTGGTTCCATTCCAAGTTTTCTGAGGAATCTCCATACTTCTTTCTGTAGTGGTTGCAACAATTTGCCAACCAACCAACAATATATGAGATTACTCTTCTCCCAACATCCTCACCAACAGTTATTGATGTTTGTGTTCTTTATAATTGCCACTCTGACTAGAGTGAAATGGAACTTGGTGTAGTTTTAATTTTCATTTCTGTAACTGCTAGAAATGTAGAGCATTTTTCATATATATTTTTGACCATTCATATTTCTTTTTCTGAGAAGTGCTTATTCAATTCCTTTGCCCATTATTAATTTAGCTATTTGTGGTTTTTTTTTTTTTTTTGGTGTTAAGCTTTTTGAGTTCTTTGTATAGCCTAGAGAATAATGCTCTATCTGAGATGCAGGTTGTAAAGTTTTGCTTCCATTCTTTACAATCTCTGCTCACATTCTTGATTGTTTTCTTTGCTGTGAAGAAGCATTTCATTTTGATACCATTCAATTTATTGGTTTTAATTTTACTCTTTGTACTCTAGGAGTCTTGAGTCAGTTTCTAAGATGTTGGAGAGTTGGGCCTATTTTCTTGCAGTAGGCTCAGAGTTTTTGGTCTAATGCCTAGGTCCTTGATCCACTTTGAGTTCAGTTTTTGCAGGGGTTCAATTTCATTCTACTACATATGGGTTTCCAGTTCTCCCAGCACCATTTGTTGAAGAGGTTATCTTTGCTCCAATGTATGTTTATGGTGGCTGTGTCTAGGATGAGATAACTATATTTGGGTATGTTTCTGTGTCTTCAATCCATCATTGATGTTTAGGAATGCAATTGATTTATTGGTGTTGAATTTATACCCTGCTGCTTTGCTGAAATAATTTATGAATTCTGGAAACTTTATGTTGGCCTTGGGTTTAATATAGGTAGCTTTTACAATGTTGAGCTATGTTCCTCCTCCCCCTAGTTTTGCTACTATTTTGAGAATGAATGTATGTTGAATTTTGTCAAATGATTTTTCTGCATGAATTGTGATAATCATGTTGTTCTTATCTTTAAGTCTATTGATGTGGTAAATTACATTTTTTATTTCTGTATGTTGAATCAGCCTTGCATCTCTGGGATGAACCCCACTTGATCATGGTGCAATATCTTTTAAATACGTTTTTGGATGTTTTGCTAATATTTTATTGAGAATTTTTGTGTCAATGTTCACCAGGGATATTGGTCTGAATTTTTCTTTCCTTGATGTGTCTTTGTCTGGTATTGGTATGGGGTGATACCAAATAGGTTTAGAAGGGTTTCCTCCTTTTCTACTTCATGGAATAATTTGAGGAGTATTGGTATACGTTCTTTGAACGTCTCATAGAACTTGGCTGAGATTCCATCTGGTTCTGGGGCTTTTTTGTTGTTGTTGTTGGTAGTCCTCCGATAATGTCTTCAAATTCATTGCTTGAAAATGATCTGTTTAACTTTTCTATGTCTTCCTGATTCAATTTGTGTAAGTCATATGTCTCTACAAACTTGTCCATATCCTCAACATTTTTCTATTTTATTCGACGATAGATTTTCAAAGTAGCTTCTGATTATTGTCTGTATTTCAGTGTTGTCTGCGGTGCTATGTCCTTTTTCATCACTAATTTTACTAATTTTGGTTTCTCACCCTTTTTCTTCATTAGCTTGATTAACTTTTATCAATTTTGTTTATTTTTTTAAAGAACTAACCTTTTGTTCTGTTGATTTTTTTGTTTCAATTTCATTAACTTCAGCTCTGATTTTAATTATTTCTTGTCTGCTATTGCATTTGGTGTTGGTTGTTCTTTTTTCCTAGGGCTTTGAGACATAAAGTTAGGTTATTTATTTGGTGATATTTTGTTTTTTTAAAGAATGAGCTCACTGCAATGAACTTTACTCTTAGAAGTGCCTCCATAGTATCACAGAGATTTTGATATATTGTCTCACTGCTCTCATTTACCTGTATGTATTTTTTATATCATCTCTGACTTCTTCAGCTATCCATTGGTCATTCAATAGCATATTATTTAGTCTTCAGGTGTTTTTGTAACTACTATTTTTTATTTTATCATTAATTTATAATTTCATTCCATTGTGATATTATAGAATGCAAGGTACTACCTCTATATTTTTATTTACTAAGAATTGCTTTGTGGGCTAAGAAGTGGAATGTTTTAGAGAATGTTCCATGTGTTGCTGAAAAGAAAGTGTACTCATTCATTAATGGATGAAATATTCTATATATGTCTGTTAAGTCTAAATTATTAATTGTATTTTTTAGTTTCATAGCTTCTTTAATTTTTTTTTATTTAAAAGATCTATTGATTGATGAAAGAGGCCTGTGTAAGTCACTCAGTATTGTTTTTTTGTGATTTATTTAATTATTGAGATTGTGGAGAGTTTATTTGATTTATGTAGATCCTACTTTGCTTGACATATAAATATTTAACATTGTTATGTCTGTTAATTCCTTACATAACTACAAATTCTAATATAATAGCTTAAGTTAATTTAAGATAGTAGGGCCCTTACCTATAGGACAAATAAGTTGTAAAACTGGCTTTTAGTATCTATACTGACCCCATTTTATAATTTTATTTCTCAGCCAAAGTTAACTCATACAAATGGTTTAAAACTATGGTTTCTTTCATTGTGGTGCCCATTTCAGCTAAACAATGTTTACTTTAGAATCCTCATACAACTACCAGGTAAATTGTGCTAATTTTCATGCCCAAATAAAAACATTTATTAAGTCACTTCTTATTACTTAAGTACTTTCATAGTTCTGGGCCATTCTCTATAATTTAAGGCTAATGGTGCTCCAGCTTATATCAACATTTTTCTATAATTTTAAAGAATAAAAAAAGGGAAACAGAACCCCAAAAATTGTTTCTTTTTTTTAATTTTTAAAAGTTTCACTGCTGCTGAATGACACATGGAGTAATAGAATAAACCAAATTCAGTAATAATACAGGGTAGAGACAATGCTTCTGTATTTCCAGAAAACCCAACTTATCATCTTGTAGACAACTTAAGGAGCTGACACTTCAGGATGAACAGATAGTTCAACAACAAGGAGTTAATAAGACTCCAACTACAATTTTTGTGACTATCCTGGCACTGTTGAGTTGTCAGGTAAGTGAAGCCCATGGAGAAACCATTGAACCTATTTCACAGATCCACCATTAATACATCCAGCTGTGTGGACTGGAGAAACTATCCCAGTATCTACTAATGATACTATTATGATGGGAAGTTTACAGACCAACACATTACACCTATTTATGTAACTGGATTTAATTATACTGGCAACAGTGTGAATCTACCTATATGTTGGTCACGTGATAAACATGCTGGCTGTTTAAAAGTAACTTTCAAGAAAAAGAAAGCTATGAGGGACCTAGGCCAGGTAATCATACTGACCCTTGGGACTTAAGATCAAATGTCTGGACAGTTATTAAAATGAGACTTTCCCATAACAGGCCAGTTATTTCCATGGAACATCAACCAGTACCTTATTGCCCTAATTGATCTACAGTAGAATTTGGTGTTTTTCCCAAATGTTTGGATTGTGCCTTGCCAGTTCAACATAAAATCTCTAGAAGTGGTGGATATATTTTGGATTGGTCTCCAAGAGTTTATAAAAGACAGTTCTATCAGGATCCCATGATTCTTGAAGGATTTGTCAATAATATCCTAACTTTGACTAAAGGTGTCATACAAAAAGGTGTGTGGTGTTTGATAGCTGTCTCAGAACTTCTCCATTTTACAGATGGTTCCAAGTCTGACTTTATAAGAAGGAAGTTCGAGGAGGGTTTCTGCTATGGGCTATGAGCCTGTGTTCAATCCCCTTATGCTTTAATTCCCGGAAATGTGAAATTGAATAGAAAAGAAGAAAAATATCATAAAACTGTAAGAAATATAATATAACAAACTATATCACTATATATTTAATATATAGAGAGAGGTATTGGTTCTTTACCAACCCTCCTTTGTTTTACTCCCAAATAACATCTCAGGACCATGGTATGCTGATGCTGGAGTTCAGGTTTTACAATACATGCATAACCAGCTCGGCAGACCATAGGGAGCAATTGGACTTATAGTGCTAGAAGTGGCTGCTTTAATTTCTTTTATAGCTTTTACAGCCACAGCTTCTGTAGCTCTGTCTAAAAGCATTCATAGTTCTCATTTTCTTAATAATATGGCTTAAAATACTTCAAAAGCCCTAAAAAATCACGTACATGTTGATGAAAGAATTGAGACTAAATTAAATGCTTTGGAAGCCACTGTTATCAATATTGCAAATGAACTTGCCACTCTCAAATTTAAGGAAAGGCTTAGATGCCATGCCAGATACAAATATGTCTATGTTACTGCAGCCAAGTATAATGCTTCCCAATGGGACTGGGAAAGGTCAAATATCATCTAATGGGCATTTGGCATGATAATAATAACAGCCTGTATCTTATGGAGTTACATCATCACATCCAGGATATACAAAAAAGCAGGATTGACCTCATGGATCCTGCATCTCTGGGTAAACAAATACTGCATGATCTAAAAGGCTTTAATCTTGGAAGTGTATTGAAACATTCTGCATGTTATATATTTGGAATTATGTGTTTGCTACTAATTCTTTTTTTGTGTTACAATGATAAGTTGTTATACTCTCAGAAATGAAATCTGGGAACTTCAAGTAACAATGCATCACTTCACTTAAAAAACCAAAAAAAACGGGGAGATGTTTGGAGCCGTAAATGAATCATGGGCTTGTCTGCATAACATCTAAGTGGAGCTGTTCTCAGAGAATTCTCAGTGTTAGGTCACCAATCTGAGACTGCTCTGCTGCCTTGGCAATGTCCTACTCAGAGAGAATTCTGTGATACAGCAGAATGTATTGGTTCAGACAGTCCTAGGTTCAAATGAAACTCCCAGGATGTGGAAAGAGATACCACTGCACCCAAATAGCCTTGAGGTGCCAGCTGCTTAAAGGAGGAAGTATTAATGTGCAAGTGATAATCTCTACTCAGGCCAAACTGTGCAAGTGATAAATCTCCAGTCAAGCCAACTTCCCCACAGCCTCTCACTTCTTGTTTACCTTGAAGAACCCTTCCTCAAAATAATTCCCTTTGATATGTTCCAGGATAAATAAAGCATTTGTGGGCTTTTTCCCTTTGTTAGGCTGAGAACCAACAGATCTTTTCCATCCATAAAGCCCCCTCTTTAATTATATTTCTTGTGTCTTTTGTCTTTAATCCTTTTCTTTATTGGTTGTTCAAAACCTTACAAAGCTCTTGACATATCATATTTCAAACACTAGTTTCAAGTGAGTTATGAACTCCCATTTTTACCCCAAATACAGATTGCAGAATCACATCGGTTACACCTTCACATTTTTACATAATGCCATACTAGTGACTATTGTATTCTGCTACCTTTCCTATCCTCTACTATCCCCCTCCCCCCCATCTTCTCTTTCTATCCCATCTACTGTAATTCATTTCTCTCCTTATTTTTTCTTCCAATTCCCCTCACAACCTCTTTTATGTAGTTTTTTATAACAATGAGGGTCTCCTTCCATTTCCATGCAATTCCCCTTTTCTCTCTCTTTCCCTCCCATCTCGTGCCTCTGTTTAATGTCAATCTTTTCTTCCTGCTCTTCCTCCCTGTTCTATTCTTAGTTGCTCTCATTATATCAAAGAAGACATTTGGTATTTGTTTTTTAGGGATTGGCTGGCTTCACTAAGCATAATCTGCTCTAGTGCCATCCATTTCCCTGAAAATTCCATGATTTTGTCATTTTTTAGTGCTGCGTAATACTCCATAGTGTATAAATGCCACATTTTTTAATCATTTCATCCATTGAAGGGCATTTGGGTTGGTTCCACAGTCTAGCTTTTGTGAATTGTGCTGCTATGAACATCGATGTGGCAGTATCCCTGTAGTACGCTCTTTTAAGGTCTTCAGGGAATAGACCAAGAAGGGCAATAACTGGGTCAAATGGTGGTTCCATTCCTAGCTTTCCCAGGAATCTCCATACTGCTTTCCAAATTGGCTGAACCAATTTGCAGTCC
Source organism: Ictidomys tridecemlineatus (assembly GCF_052094955.1). NCBI lineage: Eukaryota > Metazoa > Chordata > Mammalia > Rodentia > Sciuridae > Ictidomys > Ictidomys tridecemlineatus. Next base: position 180,835,532 of record NC_135478.1, on the reverse strand, counting down.
CACCAGCAATGTACAAGAGTACCCTTTTCCCCACATCCTCTCTAGCACTTGTTATTATTTGACTTCATAATGGCTGCCAATCTTACTGGAGTGAGATGGTATCTTAGGGTAGTTTTGATTTGCATTTCTCTGACTGCTAGAGATGGTGAGCATTTTTTCATGTATTTGTTGATTGATTGTATGTCCTCCTCTGAGAAGTGTCTGTTCAGGTCCTTGGCCCATTTGTTGATTGGGTTATTTGTTGTCTTATTGTCTAATTTTTTGAGTTCTTTGTAAACTCTGGATATTAAGGCTCTATCTGAAGTGTGAGGGGTAAAAATTTGTTCCCATGATGTAGGCTCCCGATTTACTTCTCTTATTGTTTCTCTTGCTGTGAAAAAACTTTTTAGTTTAAGTAAGTCCCATTTGTTGATTCTTGCTATTAACTCTTGTGTTATGGGTGTCCTGTTAAGGAATTTGGAGCCTGATCCCACAATATGTAGATCGTAGCCAACTTTTTCTTCTATCATACACAGACTTTCTGATTTGATATCAAGGTCCTTGATCCATTTTGAGCTAATTTTTGTGCATGGTGAGAGGAGGGGATTCAGTTTCATTTTGTTGCATATGGATTTCCAGTTTTCCCAACACCATTTGTTGAAGATGCTATCCTTCCTCCATTGCATGCTTTTAGCCCCTTTATCGAATATAAGATAGTTGTAACTTTGTGGATTAGTCTCTGTATCCTCTATTCTGTACCATTGGTCCACCCGCCTGTTTTGGTACCAGTACCATGCTGTTTTTGTTACTATTGCTCTGTAGTATAGTTTGAAATCTGGTATTGCTATACCACCTGATTCACACTTCCTGCTTAGAACTGCTTTTGCTATTCTGGTTCTTTTATTTTTCCATATGAATTTCATGATTGCTTTATCTATTTCTACAAGCAATGCCATTGGAATTTTGATTGGCATTGCATTAAACCTATAGAGGACTTTTGGTAATATCGCCATTTTGATGATGTTAGTTCTGCCTATCCATGAACAGGGTATATCTTTCCATCTTCTAAGATCTTCTTCTACTTCTCTTTTTAGGGTTCTGTAGTTTTCATTGTATAAATCTTTCACCTCTTTTGTCAGGTTGATTCCCAAGTATTTTATTTTTTTTAGAGGATATTGTGAATGGAGTGGTTTTCCTTATTTCCATTTCAGAAGTTTTGTCGCTGATATACAGAAATGCCTTTGATTTGTGCGTGTTGATTTTATATCCTGCTGAATTCATTTATTAGTTCTAGTACTTTTTTTGTAGACCCTTTTGGGTCTTCTAGGTATAGAATCATGTCATCTGCAAATAGTGATAATTTAAGTTCTTCCTTTCCAATTTTTATGCCTTTTATTTCTTTCATTTGTCTAATTGCTCTGGCCAGTGTTTCGAGAACTATATTGAATAGAAGTGGTGATAGAGGGCATCCCTGTCTTGTTCCTGATTTTAAGGGGAATGCTTTCAATTTTTCTCCGTTCAGAATGATGCTAGCCTGGGGCTTAGCGTAGATAACTTTTACAATATCAAGGTAAGTTCCTGTTATCCATAGTTTTTCTAATGTTTTGAACATAAAGGGATGCTGTACTTTGTCGAATGCTTTTTCTGTGTCTATCGAGATGATCATATGGTTCTTATCTTTAAGTCTATTGATATGGTGAATAACATTTATTGATTTCCGTATATTGAACCATCCCTGCATCCCAGGGATGAATCCCACTTGATCATGGTGCACAATTTTTTTGATGTGTCTTTGTATCCGATTCGCCAGAATTTTATTGAGGATTTTTGCATCTAGGTTCATCAGAGATATTGGTCTGTAGTTTTCTTTCTTTGATGTGTCTTTGTCTGGTTTCGGAATCAATGTGATGTTGGCCTCATAGAATGAATTTGGAAGGACTCCCTCTTTTTCTATTTCCTGGAATAACTTGAAAAGTATTGGTATTAATTCTTCTTTAAAGGTTTTGTAAAACTCCGCTATATATCCATCCGGTCCTGGGCTTTTCTTGGTTGGTAGTCTTTTGATTACCTCTTCAATATCATCCATTGATATTGGTCTGTTCAAATCGTGTGTGTCCTCCTGACTCAGTCTGGGCAAATCATATGTCTTAAGAAATTTATCAATGTCTTCACTATCTTCTATTTTATTGGAATATAGGTTTTCAAAATAATTTCTAATTGTCTTCTGTATTTCTGTGGCGTCTTTTGTGATAGTGCCTTTTTCATCCCTTATGTTAGTAATTTGAGTTCTCTCTCTTCTTCTCTTCGTTAGCATGGCTAAAGGTTTGTCAATCTTGTTTATTTTTTCAAAGAACCAAATTTTAGTTTTGTTAATTTTTTCAATAGTTTCTTTTGTTTCAATTTCATTGATTTCCGCTCTGATTTTAATTATTTCTTGCTTTCTGCTGCATTTGCTATTGTTTTGCTCTTCCTTTTCTAGGACTTTGAGATGAAGTGTGAGCTCATTTATTTGTTGGTTTTTTTTTTTTTTTTTTTTTTTCGAGGAATGACCTCCAGGCGATGAATTTCCCTCTTAAAACTGCTTTCATTGTGTCCCATAGATTCCGATAGGTTGTGTCTGCATTTTCATTTATCTCTAAGAATTTTTTGATTTCCTCCTTTATGTCTTCTGTAACCCTTTGATCATTCAGTAACATATTGTTCATTTTCCATGTGATATTGGATTTTCCCTTCCTTCTTTTATCATTAATTTCCAGTTTCAATCCATTATGATCAGATAAAATGCATGGTATAATCTCCACCCCTTTATTTTATTGAGGGTTGCCCTATGGCATAATATATGGTCTATTTTTGAGAAGGATCCATGTGCTGCTGAGAAAAAAGTATATCCATTCGATGATGGTTGGTATATTCTATATATGTCAGTTAAGTCTAGGTTATTGATTGTGGTATTGAGGTCTATAGTTTCTTTATTCAACTTTTGCTTGGAGGATCTGTCCAATGGTGAGAGAGGTGTGTTGAAGTCACCCATAATTATTGTGTTGTGGTCTATTTGATTCTTGAACTTGAGGAGAATTTGTTTTATAAACTTCGAAGCACCATTATTTGGTGCATAAATATTGATAATTGTTATGTCTTGTTGTTTAATGGTTCCTTTTAACAGTATATAATGTCCTTCCTTATCCCTTTGGATTAACTTAGTCTTGAAGTCGATTTTATTCGATATGAGGATAGCCACCCCTGCTTGCTTGCGATGAGCGTGTGCGTGGTATATTTTTTCCCAACCTTTCACCTTCAGCCTGTGTATGTCTTTTCCAGTCAGGTGAGTCTCCTGGAGGCAGCATATTGTTGGATTTGTTTTTTTGATCCATGTTACCAGCCTATGTCGCTTTATTGGAGTGTTTAAACCATTAATGTTTAGAGTTACTATTGATATATGGTTTGTACTTCCAGCCATGTTTGATTATTTATCTCGTTTTTTTTTTTTAATTGCGTTTGTTTCACCATGATTAGTTTTCCCCCCTCCGTCTGTCTTTACTGAGGTACTTCCCACTGTTGGTTTTGGTTATTGTTTTCCATTTCTTCCTCGTGAAGTGTTTTGCTCAAGATGCTTTGCAACGCTGGTTTTCTGGCTGCAAATTCTTTTTGTTTTTGTTTATCGTGAAAGGTTTTTATTTCATTGTCGTATCTGAAGCTTAATTTTGCTGGGTACAGAATTCTTGGTTGGCATCCATTGTCTTTCAGTGTTTGAAATACGTTGTTCCAGGATCTTCTCGCTTTCAGTGTCTGAGTTGAGAAGTCCGTTGTTAACCTTATTGGTTTACCCCTGAATGTAATCTTTCTCTTTTCTCTTGTAGCTTTTAATATTTTCTCTTTGTTCTGTATATTGGATATCTTCATAACAATGTGTTTTGGCATTGGTCTACCCTGATTTTGTATGCTCAGTGTCCTGTATGCATCTACAATTTGTATATCTGTTTCCTTTTTTATTTCTGGAAAGTTTTCTGTAATTATTTCATCTAGTAGATTACTCATTCCCCTTGTTTGAATCTCTATCCCTTCCTCTATCCCAATGACTCTTAAATTTGGTTTTTTTATATTATCACATATCTCTTGTATGTTTCTCTCATGATTTTTAACCAGCCTATCTGAGTTGGTTAGACTCTTTTCCAGATGATATATTTTGTCTTTATTATCTGACGTTCTGCCTTCTACTTGCTCCACTCTATTAATGATACTCTCATTTGAGTTTTTAATTTGGTTTATAATTTCCTTCATTTCTAAGATTATGGTTTGATTCTTTTTTATAATCTCTATCTCCTGATAAAGGTGCTTAACTTCTTCTTTTATCTGTTGGTGTAATTCATTCTCAATGTGTTCTTTCGCTGCTTGAATTTGCCGTTTTGTATCCTCTTTAAGGTTCCGTTCCATCTGTCTCAGGTGTTCCATGAGTTCTTTATATGACCATTTTTCTGGTGACTCTATATCCTCCTGAATATTTAGGCTGCACTGCATTGTTTGCACTCCTTTTCTTCCTTGCTTTTTCATGCTGTTCATATTGTTTCTTATTCTGTTTGACTGCTGAGTTACTGTTTACTCCTATAAATATATTTGATGCTTGGGAGGAAAGGTATTAGAAGGGATGGGAAGAAGTCACTAAAGAGAATGAGAGTAAGCGGATAGAATTCAATGAAGGGGGAATAAGAAAATTGAAAAGAAATGTAAAGACAGGAGAAAAGAAGGATAGAAAAAATAGAAGATTAAAAGGAATTTAAAGAAAAATAATAATAGCAGAAATGGAAAATGAAATTAAAAATAGAATAAAATAAAATAAGATGGATTAAAAAACATTTAAAAAACAGCAAAAAAAAATTTATAAATGCAGTCCTAGAATTCGATTAACTGCTCTTCCAGTGGATGGAGCTATGCCCACCGGGCCAAGTTTCTCCTCTCAGTAGGCGGGAGTCAATCACTGTTCAGCGGTTCTTCCTCCCGGATTGGGCGGGTCTCCATTCCTGCTGTTCGCTGTGTGGACGGGGACTTTTGCAGAGCTGCTCAGGGGTCGTTTGCAGCACCGGATTGGCAGGTGGAGGGTGGTCGTGTGCAGCTCCAAACCGCCAGAGGAGGTTCACAGAGTCGGGCCAGCAGGGCCGGGCAGGCAGTGCCTGCTCCCCCAGTCACTGCAAGGGTGTAGGCAGTGGCCGCTTGGCGGTAGCCAGCGGCGGTTCACAGAGCCGGGCTGCGGGGGCCCAGGCAGGCAGCACCGGCTCCTAAGTTCACTGCGCCGTGTGAGCGGCGGCCGGCTGCGGTTCACAGAGCCAGCCCCGGGGGGCCCAGGCAGGCAGCAACTGCTCCCAAGTTCGCTGCTACATGTGGGCGGTAGCCAGCGGCAGTTCACAGAGCCGGGCTGCGGGGGCCCAGGCAGACAGCACCTGCTCCTTAGCTGGCTGCAAAGTGTGGGCAGTGGCCAGTGGCGGATCACGGAGCCAGGCGGTGTGGGCCCAGGCAGGCAGCGCCCGCTCCTAAACTCGCTGCAACGAGTGGGCGGTAGCCAGCAGCAGTTCACAGAGCCGGGCTGCGGGGGCCCAGGCAGGCAGCGCCCGCTCCTAAACTCGCTGCAAAGTGTGGGCAGTGGCCGGTGGCGGATCACGGAGCCGGGCGGTGTGGGCCCAGGCAGGCAGCGCCCGCTCCTAAACTCGCTGCAACGTGTGGGTGGCGGCCAGCTGCAGTTCACAGAGCCAGCTCGCAGGGACCCAGTCAGGCAGCAACCACTCCCAAGTTCACTGCACCGTGTGAGCAGCGGCTGGCTGCGGTTCACAGAGCCAGCCCAAGGGGGGGGGCCCAGGCAGTCAGCAACCGCTCCCAAGTTCACTGCAATGTGTGGGCGGTAGCCAGCGGCGGTTCACGGAGCCGGGTGGTGTGGGCCCAGGCAGGCAGCGCCCGCTCCTAAACTCGCTGCAGCGTGTGGCCTGCGGCCGGCTGCGGTTCACAAAGCCAGCTCGCGGGGGCCCAGTCAGGCAGCAACTGCTCCCAAGTTCGCTGCAACGTGTGGGCGGTAGCCAGCGGTGGTTCACAGAGCCGGGTGGTGTGGGCCCAGGCAGGCAGCGCCCGCTCCTAAACTCGCTGCAGCGTGTGGCCTGCGGCCGGCTGCGGTTCACAAAGCCAGCTCGCGGGGGCCCAGTCAGGCAGCAACCGCTCCCAAGAATGCTGCAGCATGTGGGCGGCAGTCGGCTGCGGTTCATAGAGCCTGCCCGTGGGGGTCCAGGCGGTCAGTGTCCACTCCTATGTTCACGGCAACGTGTAGGCAGCGGCCATTTGGCGGCCCCGGCGGGACTGTGCCCCTGCTCTGAGTTGCTGAGATTCAGTATTCTGTGACAAGCTGACACCTCCAATTAAACTTACTAGTTCCTGGAAGGTCTCCTTTCAGTGGAATTTTGCTTGAAGTTTCTCAACAGGACGCATGTGGGTGTATTAATGAGTCTCTCTGATCCCCTTACCACGGAGGCATTGTATGTGCTGCCTCTTCGCTGGCAGCCATGTTGGCTCTCCTTTAATCCTTAATACTATTTTGTCCATCTTTTATTTCCAGCCAGCCCACACCTCCATACAGATTACTTATTTCCTTACTGCAAAAATCACGATGAGATATATCAATGTATATGAATTAAAAAATTAAAATATACATAAGATTATGTAGGAAAACCTATATAAATATATATGTTGTCACAAACAGATATGTTTAGAAAGAGCTGTGTCCTGACAGTTTGGTTTAAAACTGGGCAATGCATTCATACATGAAACTGATATTTTTTGAAGTATGTATGTGCTGACATTTAGGATCAAATTGGGTCATGGGTTCACCCATGAAACTCAGTACACATATATGATATTACATTGTAAGTATATAAATAAATCTGTCAAAATATCTATAATTTTCATGTAAATGCCCATGATTATACCTGCAAGGGCTTTTGCAATTTGTGGTATTGTTAAAGATAGAAGTACATTTAGCAGTGGGACTAAGGTTAGGATTAGATAATTAGCTCAGGTATCAATAGAAAGGAATTTATGATCATACATGCAAGGATGTTTTTTTCCTTTGTGGTCATGAAATGGTAGGAGAACACTGAGGGGAAAAGATAAGATTAGTGTTAGTGAATGAACAAATGTATTAATATAAATTCATAAGAAAATGAAAATATACATGAAATTATGTAGAAAAACATACAAAAATAAATATTTTCCTAATTAGATAGATTTCTTCGTAGCTGCATACTGACATTTGGGATTGAAAACTGGGCAAGGATTCATACATTATAATGTATTTATATGTATGAGATTATATTGAGTATAAATATTTATCTATCCACATATGATTTTCATATAAATGCCCATGATTAAATGTGCCCAAACTTTTGCAATTTGTGGTAGTATTAGGGGTATGAGTACGTTGAGGGATGGGACTAAGGTTAGGGATAAGGAATAAACACTTATATCATTAGAAATGTATAAGAAAATAAAAATACATGTGAAATTATGTATGAAAAAATACATAAATATATGTGTTTTTCTGATCAGATAGGTTTCTGCGTAGGTCTGTAATGACATTTGGGAGCACAACTGGGCCATGTATTCATACATAAAAATATAATAATTTTTATGATAGCATAATGAGTATATAAATATACCTGTCAAAATATATTTGATTTTTATATAAATGCCCATGATTATATGTATAAGGGCTTTTGTGCTTTGTGATAGTGTTATCGGTAGGAGGTCATTGAAGTCTAGGGCTAGGGTTAGGGTTAGGGAATGAACATATATATCAATATAAATGAATAAGAAAATGAAAATATAAGTAAAATTACATAGGAAAACCTAAATGAATATACATCCTTTTCCAATTGGTTATGTTCATGTGTAGCTGTGTGTTGACATTTAGGACTAAAACTTCTGCATGGATTCAGATATGAAAATAAATTTATATACATGATATTACATGTGAGTAAATAAATATACCTGTGAAGTATCTATGATTTTCATATGAATGGTCATGATTATATGTGCAAGGATTTTACACTTTATTATAGTGTTAGGGGTAGGAGCACATTATGTTTTGTACAGCTAGGGTTAGGGTTAGGGAATGAACATACATATTAATATAAATGAATAAGTGAATGAAAATATACCTGCTATATTTTTCTGATCTGATAGTTTTCTGTGTAGCTGAGTAATGACAATTGGCACTAAAACTGAGCCATTTATTCATGTAAGAAAATGTATTTATGTAAATGATATTATACGTGAGTGTATATATATATATATATATATATATATATATATATATATATATATAAAATATCATATGTGAGTAAAAAAATGTACCAATCAAAATATCTATATTTTTTATACAACTGCCCATGATTATACCTGCCAGGGATTTTGCAATTTGTGTTAGTGTTAAGGATGGGAGTATATTGAGTGCTAGGGCTTGAGTTAAGGTTATGGAATGAACACATATATCAATATAAATAAATAAGAAAATGAAAATATAAGGAAAATTATGTAGAAAAACTTGAATGAATATATATTATTTCATAATTGGATAGATTTCAGAATACAGTGCATACAGATATTTGTAGTTAACACTGTTTCATGGATTCATACATGAAAATATATTCATATGTATGATATTAAACATGAGTATATAAATATGCCTGTACAATGGCTTTTGAACTTTGTGGTATGGTTAGGGGTTGCAGTACATTTAAAAGTAGGGCTAGGTTAGTGCTATGGAATGAACATATACATCAATATAAATGGGAAAAAAATGAATATATATGTGAAATTATGTAGGAAAACCTACATGAATACATCTGTTTTCTCCATAGAATAGACTTTTGTGTAGCTGTGTGCTGACATATGGGATTAAAACAGGGCTATTTATTCACACATGAATATATGATTATTTAATGTGCTTATCAAAATATCTATGATTTTTATATAATTATACATGCCAGGTATTTTCATGCTGTGGTAAAGTTAGGGGTAGAAGTACCTTAAGGATTAGGGCTAGGGTTAGGGTAAGGAATGAACACATGTATCAATACATATGAATAAGAAAATAAATATATGTGTAAAATTATGTTTAAAATTATACATAAATACATCTGTTTGATAGTTTCATGAGTAGATATACATGCTGACATTTGATATTTAAACTGGGTCATGGATTCGTACATGAAAATATATTTATATACATGATATTTTATGTCAGTATATAAATGTACCAGTCAAAATATCTATGATTTTTATATAAATGCCCATGATTATAAGTGTCAGGGCTTTTGCACTTTGTAAGTGTCACTAGTAGGAGTACATTAAGAAATATGATTAAGGTTAGGGTTAGGGAAGGAACACATATATCTGTATAAATGAAAAAAATGAATATATAACATTATATAGGAAAACTTTCATAAATATATATGTTTTCCCAATTGGATAATTTTCTGAATAGATATGAGATGACATTTATGATTAAAACTGGACCAGGGATTCAGACATTAAAATATATTTATATACATAATATTATACAAGTATGTGAATGTACCTGTCAGAATAGCTATGATTTTCATATAAATAGCCATTATTATACATGCAAGGGCTTTTGGGTAATTGTGATAATTAACCATAGGAATACATTGAGATTTGTGAATATGGTTAGAGTAGGGAATGAACACATACCAATATAAAGGAATAAGTAAATGAAAATATACCTGCAATTATGTAAGAAAATCTATATAAATTATGTTTTTGATGGGGTAGTTTTCTGAGTAGCTGTGTGGTGAAATTTAAGATTACAACTGGGCCATGGATTCATATATGAAAATATATTTACAGATATTGTATTATATGTGGATATACAAACGTACTTGTCTAAATATCTATAATTTTAATATAAATCTCCATGATTATGCACACAAAGGCTTTTGTGCTCTGTGGTAGTTATGGGCATGAGTACATTGAGAGGTAGAGCTAGGGTTAGGATTAGGAAATTAACACAAATATCAATATAAATGTATTAGAAAATGAAAATATATGTGAAATTACATAGGGAAACCTACAAAAAAAATCTATTTTCTCAATTGGGTATGTTTCTGAGAGCTGTGTGTGGATATTTAGAATTAAAACTGGGGCATAGGTTAATACATAAAAAATATATAAGTACAATATTAAATGTGAGTGTATTGATGTGCCTGTCAAAATATATATGATTTTCATATAACGCCCATGATTATAAGTGCTAGGGCCTTTGAAATTTGTGGTGTTGTTAGGAGTTTGATTACATTTAGTGGTAGGGCTAGGATAGGAATATGGAATGGACATATATATCAATATAAATGAATAAAGATGAAATTATATAGGAAAATCTAAATAAATAACTCTGGTTTCCAAATAGGATAGGTTTCTGAGAAGTTGTGTGCTGACATTTGGTATTATAACAGAAAGATGTATTCATACATGCAAATACACACACACACATACATACATATATATGTATATATATGTGATTATGTCAATGTATGTGTCAAAATGTCTATCATTTTATATAAATGCCCATGATTACAGGTGCAAGGGCTTTTGTGTTAGGGGTAGGTATATATTTAGGGATATATCTAGCATTAGGTTTAAGGAATGAACACATCACTCAATATAAATGAATAAGAAAATGAAATATATGTGAAATTTTGTGGAAATACCTTCATTTATACATGTTTGTTTGATAGGATAGGTTTCTGAGTAGTTGCATCCTGATATTTGGGAGTAAAACTGGGACATGGATTCATACATAAAAATATATTTATATATATGATATTATAAGTGAATATTTAAATGTACCTGTAAAAATATCCATGATGTTCATATAAATGCCTATGATTATTTGTGCAACAGCTTTGACATTGTGTATTAGTGTTAGGGGTGGAAATACATTGAGGGGTTGGGCTAAGTTTAGGGTTAGGAAATGAACATATATACAATATGAATGAATAAAAAATAAAAATTTACATGAAATTGTGTGTATAATTATGTATATAAATTATGTATACAATCTATATAAATAATATATGCCCTCACAATTGTAAATGTTTTTAAATTCATTTGCACTGACATTTGAAATTGAAACTGAGCCATGGATTCATAAATTTAGAATATATTTATATATATGATATTATATGTGAGTATATTAATAAATCTGTCAAAATATATATAATTTTCATATAAATAACCATGATTTTTATGTGCAAAGACTTTGGCACATTGTAGTACTATTAGGGGTAGAAGTAAATGTAGGGTTAGGTATAGAATTAGTTTAAAGCATGAACATTTATGTAATATAAATGAATAAACAAATGAAAATATATGTGAAATTATGTAGAAAATCCTATACAAATATATATGCTTTCACAGTCCAATAAATTTCTCAGTTGCTCTGGGCTGACACTTGAAATGAAACGAAGGCCTTAGTTTCCTACATGGAAATATATTTATATATATGGAATATATGAGAGTATACAAATATACCTGTCAAAATATCTGATTTTTGTATAAATGCCAATGATTATACATGAAAAATCTTTCATTTTATGGTAGTGTTATGTATAGCAGTAGGTTTAGGGGTAGAGCTAGGGTTAGAGTTAGGTAATGATCATATATATCAATATATATGAATAAAAATTGAAAATATGTGTGAATTATGAAGTAGAAAAACCTACATACATATATATGTTTTCACAAATGTAGAGGTTTCCCCTAACTATATTGAAATTTTGTTTTAAAACTGGGACATTTATTCACACATGATCATATATATATATATATATTCACATATTATATAATGTGTGATATAATATGTGACTATATAAATATTCCTGTGAAAATACCTATTATTTTCTTACAAATGCCCATGATCATACATGTAAGGGCTTTTGTGCTTTATGGTAGCATTAGGGGTTGGAGTACATTCAGGGGTAGGGCTTGGGTTAGGGTTACAAACTGAACATTTATATCAATATTTATGATTTATACATGAAAAATGTTAAATTTATAGTAAAACCTGTATAAATATATGTAGTTTTTACAATTACATAGTTTTCTGAGTAACTGTATGCTGGCATTTTGGATTGAAACTGGGTCATGGGTTCATAAACGATAACATTTATATGATATGAAATGTGAGTACACAAAGGTACCAGTCAAAATATGTATGATTTTCATATAAATTCTCATGATTATACAATGTAGGTGCTTTGGGGCTTTGTAATAGTGTTAGAAATAAGCTTAGAGGAAGGGCTAAGGTTAGGGAATGAACACATATATCAATATATATCTATATATCTATGTATATCTAAACCTATATATATTTATATAAATTAAAATATTCTTGAAATTTTGGGGAAAACTGTATAAATATATATAATTTCACAAATGCACAAGTTTAATCTTGATGTGTGGTGAGATTTTGTTTTAAAACATAAATTATATGTGTTTTATATATGTACTTATATATATATTTAACATATGTATGTACATATATATATGATATTATATGAGAATATTCAAATATACCTGTGAAAATATCTATGATTTTTATATAAATGTCCCAGATAATATGTGTAAGGGCTTTTACACTTTAATGTAGTAATAGCATAAGAATAGGTTTAGGGGATGTGCTAAAGTTAGGCTTAAGAAATGAACATTATATAAAATATATACGAATTAATAAATGAAAGTATAAGTAAATAATGTAAGAAAAACTATATTAATATTTTTTCACAAACAAATTTCAGTTTAGCTACGTGATGATGTTTTGCTTTAAAACTGTGACATGAATTCTTACATGAAAATATATTTGTATACATGATATTATACATGAGTATATAAAGTTCCTGTCAAAATGTCTATTTTCATATAAATGCCCATGATTATACATATAAAAGTTTTTTCACATTATGGTCATTTTAACAGTAGGAGTACTTCTAGAGAAAATGCTAAGGTTAGGTTTAGGGGACCAACATATATATCAATATATATGAATTTAAAAAATGAAAATATATATGAAATTATGTAGGAAAACCTATATAAATATGTTTACACAAGTGAATATATTTTATCTTGCTTTGTTCTGAAATTTTGGTTTAAACATGATCCTTAGATTCATATATGAAAGTGTGTGTGTGTATATATATATATATATATATATATATAATATTGTGAGTATATAAATGTATAAGCCAGTATTTCTATGATTTTCATATGATGCCCACGATTATATGTGTAAAGGCTTTTGGAGTTTGTGGTTGTACTAGAGGTAGAAGTAGTTTTATGGGCAGTGCAGGCTTATTGATAGAGAAGATCAACATATATATATCAATATATATGAATAAGAAATAAAAATATTTGTAAAGTTATCTAGGAAATCCTATATAAATATACATGTTTTCACAAAAGAATAGGTTTCTAAATACTGTATGCTGACATTATTTTAAAATGGGCCATGGATGCATACATGAAAATAATATATTTGAGTATATAAATGTACCTGTCAAAATATCTATGATTTTTATATAAATACATATGATTGTAAGGGTGTTTTAGTCAGCTTTTTTTGTTGCTGTGACTAAAAGACCTGACCAGAACAACTGTAGGGGAGAAAAATGTTATTTGAGGGCTCATGGTTTCAGAGGTCTCAATTCATTGACAATAAGCTCCATTCCTCAGGGCTCTAGGTCAGGCTAAACATCAAGGTAGAGAAGTGTGGTAGAGGGAAACAGCTCATACAGTGACCAGGAAGCAGAGAGAGAGAGAGAGACTTCACTTGCCAGATATAAATATATACTCTAAAGCCATGCCCCCAATGCCTTACCTCCTCCAGCCATCAATTATCACTCAATTAATCCAATCAGGTGACTGATTCACTGATGGGGCTAAGGCACTCACAACCCAATCAGGTCCCCTCTGAACCTTCTTGCATTGTCTCACATGTGAGGTTTTGAGGGATACCTCACATCCAAACCATAATAATGGGTAAGAGTTTGGTGGCTTTGTGGTATGTTAGAGGCAGGATAATTTTTAGGGGAAGAAGGGAATATTTATCAATATGTATGAATAAAAAAAATTTAAACACACATGAAATTATGTAGAAAACACACACACACATATGTATATATATTCACAAACAAATAGGTTTCTGAGAAGCTGTGTGATCAGATTTTGGATTAAATCTCAGTCACAGATTCATACATAAAAACACACTTATATATATGATATAATATATGGTTACATAAATGTACCTGTCATTTTCATATAAATGCCTATGTTTATACTTGTAAAAACTTTTGCATTGTATAGCATTGTTACAGATGAGAGGATTTTTAAAGGAATGACCAAGGTTAGGGATAGGGAATGAATATATATATCAATTTATATAAATTAATAAAAATGTACATGAAATTATGTCTGAAAAGCTTTATAAAATATGTGTTTTTCACAAAGGTTAGGTGTATATTTATGTGTTTTTAAAAGATAGATAGCTTATATATAAATGAATTGAATATATAGCAATATATATTTGAATACATAAGTATATATGGCAAATATGTATGAATATTTATATAAATATACATAGTTTTATATATAAATTGTTCGGTGGTATATGTATTGTTAGTGTTAGGACTAAGTAGAGGTTTAGGTTGGTATTATCTTTAAGACATGAACATATTTATGAATATATATGTATATATATTTGAATGTATATGTGAAAACATATATTTATATATTTATATTTATATTTGGATTGTTTTAGGATTAGGTGTATGGTTACCATTCATTTTAAAGATAGGTTATAAATATATAAATAAATATAAATTTATAACCATGCATGTAAATATATATAAATATTCATATAAATATATTGTTTTATATATAATTACTTTTATGTTTAGGGAAACTGTTAAGATCAGGACTAGGTTTAGAGTTAGGTTAGGGTTACGTTATGAACATATATAAATATATATGAATACATATATGTGAAAATACATATGAAAACCTATATAAATATATGTGCTTTCATATATGAATAGGTTTAAGGTTAGGTGTATGAATACTTAAATGTATATATATAAATATATATTAATATATATCTATATAGGTGAAAATATAAATATCTATCTTCAAATATATATATATATATATATATATATATATATATACATACACACACACACATACATATATATTTATTATAAGAAGTAGTGCTTTAATTAAGACTACTTTTAGGCCTACGAATATATATGTAAAAATACATATGAAAACCTATTTAAATATAAATGTTTTTAAGTATGGATAGATTTAGGATTAGGTGTATGTTTAAGGTTGGTTTTAAAGATAGAATATAAATATAAAATGAATATTAAAATATATATGAATTTATATGTGAACATAAATTTACATAATGGCATATATATGAAAACATGTATAAATTTATATATAAAAATATGTATCATTTTTGCTAGGGTTGATATGGTTGGGGTTACCATTGGCATTCAGGTTAAAGTATAAATATGCTTATGAATATTCCTTTGTCTTCTTTTTTTTCAATCTTCTCATCTATACTTTGTAACCTTCACTTCCTAATTTTTCCACTTTTCCCCATATGGGCTATAGCCTGTGCTGCTCAAGGAACAGAAGGTCTACTAATGAGCTCAGGGTTTACACCAGACTTCCAAACCACTTCATTGGAGCCATTTGAACAATAGCCTTCTTCATTTCTGCTGTGAAGGCTTTATCATCAAGACCAGAGTAGTAGTTTGCTGCATAAATGGTTGGCTTAATGCCCAACTCTCTTAGGAGGTCTTGTAGTTCTTTTATGAATTGCCATCTTGAGGGATCATTGGTAATTCCCCCATATCTCATCAAGCATTTTTACAGGAAGTGTCATCCGGGCCAACAAAGAGATGGCATGGTTGTCCTTAACAACTGATGTAAATGTCACTGTAGGTAGGGTATGTGAGAAGTGAGGCAATTTTACTCACATTACTCCCTGATAGGCATATGCCTTCAGAGCCAATGTCCTTAAAGCCACCAAACAATTATATTATGTTCTACCTTGCTTTCTGCCTAAAATTGTTTCTAAGTTCTACTAGTTCAGCAGTGGTATAATCTCTCCTGCAAGAATGCATTTCCTGATCATGAGTGGGCAGTTCATTAACATCCACTCCCACCAGCTGTGGCTGATCTGTCTTTATCTTTTGACTGATCTGGTCCCTGACACTGCCAACTCAATCAACTCATCTCACTTCTCATCTTCTGGTTTTTGGGTGCCCATGAAGATTATCAAATATTGTTGCCAGGAGAAGTCCACACTCTCCATGACTCCACTAGAAGAGTTCCACAGCAGTTTCATATTTGGAACTCCCCTGAACTCTGCCCCTTCGGTCTCTTCCTTGGGATAAGTTTCAAATGTATCTTTTTTCTGTTTTGAACTATAATAACATTAGATTTCTGTGAGTCCTATGGATTATTCTAATGAATTATTACATCTAAGAGTGATTCTGTCTACACCTGAATTTGCAGTTGGGGCCCAAAGTGAATGTGACCTTCCCAACTGTTTCCTAACTTTACAATATCATTCTCATGTTTTCTTTACTGTATTTTTTTTAAATGTTATCAAATTAGTTATTGCATCATGGATGATAATTTACACCTATACTAAAAGAAATTTAATTTGAGTTGAAACTAACAATTTCAATAGTATAAACATTTTTGCTCCAATGGCACTCTGACCTGTATTTGTGCTATTATTGTCATACAATGTATCTTTATATATTAGAAGAGCACCACCAGCGTTTTAAATTTATTTCTTTGTGCAATTGTGTTTTATATCAGAAAGAGAAAAAAATGTAAACAAAAGTGTTCATCCTATCTTTAGGCATTTACCTAGGTATTTACCTTTATTAAATGCCCTTTTGGTGTAGATCTGAGTTATAGTCTAGTGTTCTTTTTAAATTTTGTTACTTATCCAAAAAGATTCCTTTATTTCTTTTTGAAGGAAAGTTCTGTTACTAAGAAATTCTCTCAACAGTTGCTAATATGAGAATAGCTTAGTTTCTCTTCCATATTTGAATGACAATTTTGTTGGAGATCTTAATCTTGGTTGATTTTTTTTCCCTTCATCACCTTAACTACCACCCAACTGCTTCTGCCCTCCTTGACTTCTGGAAGTAGTTGTTCTTACTGAAGATCCTATATTTGTAATAAGTCACTTTTTTATACTGCTTTTAAGAGTGTTTCCTTGTCTTTATTTTCTAATAGTCCAACTCTCAGGTCAAAGTTGTAGGACTGAGTTAATCTCACTAGGACATCATTAAGTTGCATGGGTGTTCAGATTAATTATATACACCAAACTTGCAACTTTATTTGATATAATTTATTCAAATAAACTTTCTGCCTCTTTCTCTCACTCTTATCCTTCTGGGACTCCCAATGACTATTTGCTGATATGTTTGATAATATCCCTCAGGTCTCTGAGACTCTCTGTATTTTGCCTTCTTTCTTTTCTATTGTATTGATTTAGATAATCTCAATATATTTTCATGTTAGCTGATTTCTTCATCTCCCAGTTCAAATCTGTCATTGAATTCCTCTAGTCAATTTTAATTTCAGTGATTATACTTTTCAATTTTAGAATTTCTGCTTTCCTTGTTTAATTTTTATGTCTTCTTTGCTGTTCTCTAATCTTAAAACATTATTCTCATACATTCTTTTAATTTTCTAGAGACATTTATCCTTTTTATTTGAAAATACTTTTAATAGGTCTTTTAAAATACTTCTGTACTGAGTCCTACATCTGGGCTCTGAGAGAGAGTTTCATTTGTCTATTTATTTTGGTTTTGTTGAATGTAGATCAGACATTCCTGATTTTTCACACATCTCATATCATTTGTTGAAAATTGAGCATTTTAATTAATAAAATATTGCAGTCCTGGAAATTAGATTTTTAATTTTACTTAATTTGTTTGGGTTTGAAACTACTGGATAACTGTAGTCATAGTTGTTACTTGTTTGTTTAGTGCTTTTCCTGGACTATTCTTTATGGCATGTATTCTTTGTCAAGTGCAAGCATTCAGTGCTTGGGTCACCCAGTGCTTATGTAATTATTAGATAGGGATATAATTTTTTTTAAATCAAAAGTTTTCCCAGTCTTTTCCTGGGGGTTCTGTATGTATTTACTACTAACTAATTTTAAAGCTTCAATGGGGTTTCCAGCTCTGGGGTACATTCTTTGCTTGCATGTATATTCATGGTCAGCCAATGGTGAGAATTTTGCTCTTTCTCAGGTCTTGCCTGCACATGCACACACCAGCACTCATGCGTGTTCTTTATAACCCCAAGATATGTCAGTGCTACCTATTAAAGTCTCTTCTCTAGCTATTTATTTGAAATATTGGTTCAGACTTTCACTATCTCCAGCTGGTATCAGCACCTCGGTCAGCAATGTTGTTAATTGCCAATGATTGTCCTTAAAATGTGCCCTTGAAATAAGGCTATTTACACAGAGTTATTCTGAGATCAAGTCAAGTTAAAATAAATACATGTGACGGGATTTCTCAAGGCACTCACCAGCATATCAAATGGTAACAATTATCTCAAACCTATCTTGCCCTTTCTGCTTGTCTCCTAGGTTTCTGGTTTTCACAGCTACCTATTCTCAGGGATTTTGTTTTTCTAGACTGACTGCCACAGACCTGAAAGTTATGGGAACAGGATATGTTAAAATACCATAAATTAACATTTCTTACTAAAGAAACTTTTCTTGAATAAATTCTCCTTGAATTGTTCCAAGTTTTTGGATAAATATCAGAATTCTGAAAAAGAAAATGTTGATTTTTGACCACTGTTTCCACTGTTGTTACAGTTTTCATTGAGGAAAGGCTTCTGAGAGGTCTCATGTCCAACATTCTGTGCATGCATCCCCCAGGGCATTAGTACTTAAAAACTGACTAATTTTACATATATAATGAATTAACCTAGATACAAAACATTAGAATTATAGCAAACATTGTGATTCTGATTAATAAAAGAAAAAAAAACAGGAGGACAGTCAGATTTCAATGGTTCATTTTTATTGCCAGTTTCAAAATGAATGTTTGGCCAGATGCAGTGGCACATGCTTGTAATCCCAACAGCCCTGGAGGCTGAGGCAGGAGGATTGTGAACTCAAACCCAGCCTCAGCAATTTACCAAGGTCGTATACAACTCAGTGAAATTCTGTCTCTAATAAAATATGAAAAGGGGTTGGGGATGTAGCTCAGTGGGTAAGCACCCTGGTACCAACCCCCCTCCAAAAAAACAGTGTCTGAAGGAATGCCAGTGTGTCCTTGTGAGAGAGACATACTGACTAAGGCAGAGACAGAAAGAGAAAAGCAGAGGGATAGAGACATAAAGGAAGAGGGAGAGAGAAAACTCTTTATTAGGCTTTGGACTGAATGAAATATAATTTTGGAAAAAAGTAAAATTAACAGCCACCATAATGACATGTTTTATGAGAACTCACTGCAGTAGTGTTGTTATTGACCCATACAATATCTCCCAGTGTCATATGAATACACAATGGCAGAATCTTCTGTTGTGTACCAACAGCCAGAAACACAGTGGAATTTCAATTAGGTAAGTGGCACTCAGCTGCAATCACAGAAATAGGAGATCACATAATATGTAGGATGATGTCTTTCTGTTGGTTCAAAAAGGTTAATTATGAATTCCTTTCAGTTACGTGATTATTTTACTATTTATTATTAGTGTAGATGTTACTTTATTAGTGAGTTTTGGAAGTATCTTTTCTGTCCTTTATATATTTTAGTGACTTTACATCTAGAATTGTGATTCAGACTATTCAGGATGCTACTGGCAAAGAGAGAGAAAGAGTGATATAGTAACAGGCACAGAAAAGCAACCTCTTGCCAGTAATCCCAAGACTCTTCAGGGACAGAGTCTCCTTTCATTTCCTACATAATGACTGTGACTTTCATTTTATCACATATGTGATTTAATTCATCTAGTGATTCCTACTCTAATCCAATCTGTGATTAAACCACCAACATGATAAGGAGCAGTGGAAGGGTTAGATAAATCTCAGACTGCTATAATTATATAACTGTTTAATTTGAGAATTTTCAAAGAGGAATTCAGTCTTCTTTTATGTAAGGAGAGCCATGGTTTATTTGTTGACTCTGACATTTTTTAAAAATAATATGTGCTTTGCCTACATTTTTAATACTGCATGCTAAATATGGATAAATGATACATCTTTGAATAATTGTATATGTCCTCTCTACTATTCCACGAATAGCTTTAATGAATCTACATTGATCACTACATTATCTTCAGATAGAAATACATATGTGAAGATATAACCAAATAACTTAGATTTATGAAGATTGATTTTCAATGGCTCTGCTAATATTCCTTGTATGCCTAAATTGAATCAAATACATCATACATCTTTGACTTTTTATAAACACAAATAATTTGTCTTTCAATATCTAAAGAATTTTGTTTTTCAGTCAGCACAAGGAACCCTTCCCTTCCAAGTACTCTATTATAATCCTTAGATTTCTCTAAATAAGACAACAGTCCCTTTTGTAAAGGCATTAGTATCTCCCTAAATATGGAAAATGGTATAATTTTTCTTTAGTTTTGCTTTCAAGGACTTCAACTGATTTTATGAGACCCACCCACATTGTGGAGGATATAATTCTTTACTTAACTAACAGTGAGTTGAGTCAACTAACAGTAATATACAACCACACACTGGCCACATTTACAAACTATCAAGACAGCAACATCTAAAAGAATGTTGGAATAAAATCAGTGGATACTGTAGTGCAGACATGTTGACACATAAAACTAATTACCACAGATCCATACAGAATGTAGCAAATAAAGATAGAACTCTTTTAGGCATCTATTTGTATGGATCTATGTTTGTCCAATCTTCTTAAGTACATCTCTCAGATGCTAAAGACTTTCTGAAGAAGAATTAAATACATAGAAGAAACAATAGGATTAATAAGTGTATACTTGATTTTTCAGACATACTTTAAACACAGCAAAATGTTCAAAGTATTTGGGTCAAACATAGATTCAAAGTCAGTTTTGTCACTTACTAGTAACATAACCTTGAAAAACTGGTATGTTCTTTCTGAACTCAGCATCTTCATGTGTTAAATAGAAATAATGGTATATCTGGCATACAGTGTGACTAACCCATTGTCAGTACCCCCTAGATGATATGTTTTATGTGGGGGAGGAAAACCTTTTGTTTCTTAATTGCATTTAAGATTGGCAAAAATCACTTCTTTTGTTGTTTGTAACCCATTCTCCTTTTATTACCACTCTTCAACCATTACCCTATCCACTCTGCATTTTCTAAGTAAGGGGGATTTTCATAATTGTAATATTGTGTTTCCTAAATACAAATCCATCCTTGACACAAAGATCATTCACATTCTTAAAGTATATTAATTGATGGCTTTTGTAAGAGCCCAGGCAGAACTATATAAAATTTACATGTAAAATGAAACCATGCAGCGCCCAGAATTAAAATTTAAGGAAGCCGAAAGACAAGAGGGAGTTAAAAAAGACAGGAAGCGAGGGGAAGTTGGCAGGGAATTCAATAGGAATGAAGAAAAGGAAATCAATTTTTGGTAGAGGAGAAATGTTTCATGGAACTGTTAACAATTACTACCCAATGTTTTCCCCTTCCTTTAAACCATATTCTTAGTAATATATACGAGTCTCTCTGTCTTCTGGAATGTATTTTATTTTAGAGGAATGAAAATACTGGCTCAGTGCTAATGCCCTTGGTGTTGGATAGCAACAGCTGCCCCTAGAGAAGAGCCACACTGGCACTTATGGTGAGTGGCCTTGGAACTAAAGATTGACAGAAACCATCATGACAGAGTGTCCCCAATTTAATGAGAATGTGACTATGGAAACCATTTCCATGAGAGGAGGCATTTCAAAGAAGCGAGGTAAAGCTGGGTTTGTTAAACACTAGCAGATGGAATGATGAATTATTTGGGGAAAGGAGACAGTACCAAATACTTTCAAAATTGATTATCATTTTAAGTATTTATTAAATGCCACAATTACACAAGGAAGCAATTGAAAGGGATTTTATTTCATCTATCAGGTTTGTTGATATTTCCCTCATTTTTAGAAAACTATTAAGCCCATGATTTGTAGTTAATTCATAAACAGTCATAAATATTTTACAATATGCATTCATTTTAGATTTTCAGATTTTTTTTCTAAGTTTTTCATATTATTTATCCTAAACTAGAATAAATCAATGCTAAGAAAATTTATCTTATAGCAGTTTTCTTCTAAAAACATAGGGATATATTAAGTGATCTTTCACTACAACCTTTTCAAAAGTTAAAGCCCTCTGGTACCCTATATAACCCAGAAGTAAGGCTTCTCTAATATCACTATAATTATCTCAAAATAACCTTTGTTATGCTGGGCACAGTGGTGCATGTCTATACTTCCGGTAGTTCAGGAAGCTGAGACAGGAGGATCCCAAGTACAAAGTCAGCCTTAGTGAGGCCTTAGGCAACATAGTGACACCCTGTCTCAAAATTTAAAATTCTTTTAAAAAAGTGGCTGGGGATGTGACTCATTAATTAAGTCCCCCTGGTTTCAATCCCGAATATCAATCAATAAATAACTAATCCTTGCTAAGGTTTGAATCTTCAACATCTTTCAAAAGTTCAGATGCTACAGACCTGACTACCAGCCTGTGGTACTCTTGAGATGTCATGGAAGCTTTAAGAGGTAGGACCCAATTAGAGCAAGTCAGGTCATTGGAACCATGCATGCCCTTAAAGGTGATCCTTGGGGATGGATCCCACCCTTCCTCTCTCTCTTTGCTTCCTGGCCCCACAAGATGAGCAGTACCACACACTCTCGGCCATGATGTTCTGTCTTACCACAGGCCCACATTCAAGAGTTAACTGACCCACGCACTGAAACCTCTGAAACCAGGATCAACTTTTCCTCCTTGATATTGAATTTCTCTGTTATGTTGTCACAGGAATGGAAATCTGGCTAATATAATCCTGAAATAACATAGACTTTTCAGGAAACATTTCACAATTTGTAGGGCACAAAGAGAAATTTTTGGTAACCCATAGATAACCTGAACATTTAATTAATATCATACTCAATTACCAAACAATTTGTCTAGCATTGAGTTAAAAAACAAACAACAAAAAAAAAACTTCACCTAAAAGAATTCAGAGTGGTTGGGATGTTCCAAAGTATATTTCATGAAAATAGTAGTAATATTGGTAGAGAGAAGAGAATAAAGCTTTTCAAATGTTGGAAATAAAAATGACAAAGAGTATAATTAAAGATAGTAAAAATTGTATTAATATGAGTTGGTTTGCTTGTCTCCATGTATATGTATGGAAACTTCTTTTATTCATTGCTTAAAATAATTACATCATTCATAAATTAACTTTACAATTATAACTAGATATCATTATAAGTTAGCTCATAGAAAATTTTGCAACTCTAGAATTGTGTAAAAATTGCCATGGATGATACATAAAACAAAAACCAAAAATTAAATCTCTTATAATCATTTCTGACATCATTGTTCATTGGCAAGAAGTCCCTCTCTACCACTCCAGAGCAAGAGGAATTACTTGCACATTGCAGCAAAGAACAAATAATATTGTCCACATGACTTCATAAAAAATATTGTTTAAGATATTTATATTATTTTAATATTTTTAAATTATGTCATTTAAAAATCATATAAAGCATTATGAATTACAATTTATATTGTTAGCTTTTTCAGTGTGTGTGTGTATATGTGTGTGTACACATACATATATATACACATTTTAAAAAATATTTATTTTGGTTGAAGTTGGTCACAATACCTTCATTTTATTTATTATTTTTATGTGGTGCTAAGGATCGAACTCAGTGCCCTGCATGTGCCAGGCGAGCGCTCCACTACTGAGCCACAACCCCAGCCATATATACACATTTTTTTTTTATTGTTGGTCGTTCAAAACCTTACACAATTCTTAATACATCATATTTCACAGTTTGATTCAAGCGGGTTATGAACTCCCAACTTTACCTCGTATACAGATTGCTGTATCACATCAGTTACCCTTCCATTGATTGACATATTGCCTTTCTAGTGTCTGATGTATTCTGCTGTCAGTCCTATTCTCTACTATCCCCCCTCCCCTCCCCTCCCCTCCCCTCCCCTTTTCTCTCTCTACCCCTTCTACTGTAAATCATTTCTTCCATTTGTATTATCTTGTCTTACCCCTCCATTACATAGTTCTTGATATATCATATTTCACATTTTGATTCAAGTGGGTTATGAACTCCCATTTTACCCCGTATACAGCTTGCAGAATCACATCAGTTACACTTCCATTGATTTACATATTGCCATCCTAGTGTCTGTTGTATTCTGCTGCCTTTCCTATCCTCTACTATCCCCCCTCCCCTCCCTCCCCTCCCCTCTTCTCTCTCTACCCCCACTACTGTAATTCATTCCTCCCCCTTGTATTATTTTTCCCTTTCCCCTCACTTCCTCTTGTATGTAATTTTGTATAACCCTGAGGGTCTCGTTCCATTTCCATGCAATTTCCCTTCTCTCTCCCTTTCCCTCCCACCTCTCAACCCTGTTTAATGATGGTCTTCTTCTCGTGCTCTTCTTCCCTAGTCTGTTCTTAATTACTCTCCTTATATCAAAGAAGACATTTGGCATTTGTTTTTTAGGGCTTGGCTAGCTTCGCTTAGCATAATCTGCTCTAATGCCATCCATTTCCCTCCAAATTCTATGATTTTGTCATTTCTTAATGCAGAGTAATACTCCATTGTGTATAAATGCCACATTTTTTTTATCCATTCGTCTATTGAAGGGCATCTAGGTTGGTTCCACAGTCTTGCTATTGTGAATTGTGCTGCTATGAACATCGATGTAGCAGTGTCCCTGTAGCATGCTCTTTTTAGGTCTTTAGGGAATAGACCCAGAAGGGGGATAGCTGGGTCAAATGGTGGTTCCATTCCCAGCTTTCCAAGAAATCTCCATACTGCTTTCCAAATTGGCTGCACCAATTTTCAGTCCCACCAACAATGTACAAGTGTACCCTTTTCCCCACATCCTTGCCAGCACTTATTGTTGTTTGACTTCGTAATGGCTGCCAATCTTACTGGAGTGAGATGGTATCTTAGGGTGGTTTTGATTTGCATTTCTCTGACTGCTAGAGATGGTGAGCATTTTTTCATGTACTTGTTGATTGATTGTATGTCCTCCACTGAGAAGTGTCTGTTCAAGTCCTTGGCCCATTTGTTGATGGGATTATTTGTTATCTTATTGTCTAATTTTCTGAGTTCTTTATATACTCTGGATATTAGGGCTCTATCTGAAGTGTGAGGAGTAAAGATTTGTTCCCATGATGTAGGCTCCCTATTTACCTCTCTTATTGTTACTTTTGCTGAGAAAAAACTTTTTAGTTTGAGTAAGTCTCATTTGTTGATTCTAGATGTTAACTCCTGTGCTATGGGTGTCCTATTGAGGAATTTGGAGCCCGACCCCACAGCATGTAGGTCGTAGCCAACTTTCTTTTCTATCAGATGCCGTGTCTCTGATTTGATATCAAGCTCCTTGATCCATTTTGAGTTAACTTTTGTGCATGGCGAGAGAAAGGGATTCAGTTTCATTTTGTTGCATATGGATTTCCAGCTTTCCCAGCACCATTTGTTGAACATGCTATCCTTCCTCCATTGCATGCTTTTAGCCCCTTTATCAAATATAAGAAAGTTGTAGTTTTGTGGGTTGGTTTCTGTGTCCTCTATTCTGTACCATTGGTCCACCCGCCTGTTTTGGTACCAGTACCATGCTGTTTTTGTTACTATTGCTCTGTAGTATAGTTTGAAATCTGGAATCGCTATACCGCCTGATTCACACTTCCTGCTTAGTATTGTTTTTGCTATTCTGGGTCTTTTATTCTTCCATATGAATTTCATGATTGCTTTCTCTATTTCTACAAGAAATGCCGTTGGGATTTTGATTGGCATTGCATTAAACCTATAGAGAACTTTTGGTAATATCGCCATTTTGATGATGTTAGTTCTGCCTATCCATGAACAGGGTATATTTTTCCATCTTCTAAGGTCTTCTTCAATTTCTCTCTTTAGGGTTCTGTAGTTTTCATTGTATAAGTCTTTCACCTCTTTTGTTAGGTTGATTCCCAAGTATTTTATTCTTTTTGAGGATATTGTGAACGGAGTGGTTGTCCTCGTTTCCATTTCAGAGGATTTGTCGCTGATATACAGGAATGCCTTTGATTTATGCGTGTTGATTTTATAACCTGCCACTTTGCTGAATTCATTTATTAGCTCTAATAGTTTCTTTTTAGACCCTTTTGGGTCTGCTAGGTATAGAATCATGTCATCTGCAAATAGTGATAATTTAAGTTCTTCTTTTCCTATTTTTATGCCTTTAATTTCTTTCATCTGTCTAATTGCTCTGGCCAGTGTTTCGAGAACTATGTTGAACAGAAGTGGTGAGAAAGGGCATCCCTGTCTTGTTCCAGATTTTAGAGGGAATGCCTTCAATTTTTCTCCATTCAGAATGATGCTAGCCTGAGGCTTAGCATAAATTGCTTTTACAATGTTGAGGTATGTTCCTGTTATCCCTAGTTTTTCTAGAGTTTTGAACATAAAGGGATGCTGTACTTTGTTGAATGCTTTTTCCGCATCTATCGAGATGATCATATGGTTCTTATTTTTAAGTCTGTTGATGTGGTGAATAACATTTATTGATTTCCGTATGTTGAACCAGCCTTGCATACCAGGGATGAATCCTACTTGATCATGGTGCACAATTTTTTTGATATGTTTTTGTATCCGATTTGCCATAATTTTATTGAGGATTTTTGCATCTAGGTTCATTAGAGATATTGGTCTGTAGTTTTCTTTCTTTGAAGTGTCTTTGTCTGGTTTTGGAATCAGGGTGATGTTGGCCTCGTAGAATGAATTTGGAAGTTCTCCCTCTTTTTCTATTTCCTGAAATAGCTTGAAAAGTATTGGTATTAGTTCCTCTTTAAAGGTTTTGTAAAACTCTGCTGTATACCCATCCGGTCCTGGGCTTTTCTTAGATGGTGATATTTTGATGGTTTCTTCTATTTCCTCAATTGATATTAGTCTGTTTAGGTTGTCTATATCCTCCTGACTCAATCTGGGCAGATTATATGACTTAAGAAATTTATCGATGCCTTCACTATCTTTTATTTTATTGGAGTATAAGGATTCAAAATAATTTCTGATTATCTTCTGTATTTCTGAAGTGTCTGTCGTGATCTTGCCTTTTTCATCCCATATGCTAGTAATTTCAGTTCTCTCTCTTCTTCTCTTCGCTAGCATGGCTAAGGGTCTGTCAATTTTATTTATCTTTTCAAAGAACCAACTTTTCGTTTTGTCAATTTTTTCAATTGTTTCTTTTGTTTCGATTTCATTAATTTCAGCTCTGATTTTAATTATTTCTTGCCTTCTACTTCTTTTGCTGTTGTTTTGCTCTTCTTTTTCTAGGATTTTGAGATGAAGTATGAGATCATTTATTTGTTGGTTTTTTCTTTTTTTAAGGAATGAACTCCAAGCAATGAATTTTCCTCTTAGAACTGCTTTCAATGTGTCCCATAGATTCCGATATGTTGTGTCTGTGTTTTCATTAAACTCTAAGAATTTTTTAATCTCCTCCTTGATGTCTTCTAAAACCCATTGATCATTCAGTAACCTATTGTTCATTCTCCAAGTGATGCATAATTTTTCCTTGCTTCTTTTATCGTTGATTTTTAGTTTCATTCCATTATGATCAGATAACATGCATGGTATTATCTCCGCTCCTTTATATTGTCTAAGAGTTGCCCTGTGACATAATATATGATCTATTTTTGAGAAGGATCCATGTGCTGCTGAGAAAAAAGTGTAGCTGCTTGATGTTGGGTGGTATATTTTATATATGTCAATTAAGTCTAGGTTGTTAATTGTGTTATTGAGTTCTATAGTTTCCTTATTCAACTTTTGCTTGGAAGATCTGTCCAGTGGTGAGAGAGGTGTGTTGAAGTCTCCCATGATTATTGTATGGTGGTCTATTAGACTCTTGAACTTGAGAAGAGCTTGCTTGATGAACACAGCAGCACCGTTGTTTGGGGCATATATATTTATGATTGTTATGTCTTGTTGGTGTATGGTTCCCTTGAGCAGTATGTAGTGTCCTTCTTTATCCCTTTTGATTAACTCTGGTTTGAAATCTATTTTATTTGATATGAGTATGGACACTCCTGCTTGTTTCCGCAGTCCATATGAGTGATATGATTTTTCCCAACCTTTCACCTTCAGTCTATGTATATCTTTTCCTATCAGATGCGTCTCCTGTAGGCAGCATATTGTTGGGTCTTGTTTTGTGATCCATTCAACTAGTCTGTGTCTCTTAATTGGTGAGTTTAAGCCATTAACATTTAGGGTTATTATTGAGATATGGTTTGTTCTTCCAGCCATATTTGTTTATTAATGCTGCTAAACCTGATTCGTTTTCCTCTTTGATTATTTTCCCCCCTTTACTGTCCTACCTCCCACTGTTGGTTTTCATTGTTGTTTTCCATTTCCTCTTCCTGTAAAGTTTTGCCAAGGATTTTTTGAAGAGATGGTTTTCTAGCTGCGAATTCTTTTAACTTTTGTTTATCACGGAATGTTTTAATTTCATCTTCCATCCTGAAGCTTAATTTCGCCGGATACATGATTCTTGGTTGGAACCCATTTTCTTTTAGCGTTTGAAATATGTTATTCCAGGATCTTCTAGCTTTTAGAGTCTGTGTTGAGAGATCAGCTGTTATCCTGATTGGTTTACCCCTAAATGTAATCTGCTTCCTTTCTCTTGTAGCTTTTAAAATTCTCTCCTTATTCTGTATGTTGGACATCTTCATTATAATGTGTCTAGGTGTGGATCTCTTATGATTTTGCACATTCGGCGTCCTGTAGGCTTCTAGGATTTGGGGTTCTGTCTCATTCTTCAAGTCTGGGAAGTTTTCTCGTATTATTTCACTGAATAGATTGTTTATTCCTTTGGTTTGGAGCTCTGTGCCTTCCTGTATCCCAATGACTCTTAACTTTGGTCTTTTGATATTATCCCATATTTCTTGGATGTTCTGCTCATGGTTTCTTAGCAGACTTGCTGAGCTGTCTATGTTCTTTTCAAGTTGAAATACTCTGTCTTCATTGTCTCATGTTCTATCTTCTAAGTGATCCACTCTGCTGGTAGTATTCTTAATTGAGTTTTTAAGTTGGTTTATTGCTTCCTGCATTTCTAGGATTTCTATTTGTTTGTTTTTTATTTCCTCTATCTCCCTGTGAAATTGATCTTTTACTTCCTGGATTTGTTTATGTAGTTCCTTGTCAATGTGATCTTTCATTGTCTGATTTTGCTGTCTCATGTCTTCCTTGAGACTCCAGATCATCTGAAGCATGTATATCCTGACCTCTCTGTCTGACATTCCATCTGTTGCAGCTATTACCTCTTCTAAAGTTGAGTTGACCTGCATTGCCTGTGGTCCTTTCTTTCCTTGTCTTTTCATATTGCTGGCATTTCTTTCTGCTTGGTGAAACTGTTGTGTTTTTGAAATTTTCCCTCTATTTATTTATATTGCTCTTGTATAGTTGAAAAGTCTCCCTTGCAGGACAGGTAGTGGCTGTGATCCTCCTCCAATTGGTGCGATCCGTCTACCACGCTGGCGGGCCCTAGGTCTGCTCTGCTGGCTGGTCGAAGGTCCGCCTATCCAGCAGGCGCGAGGGGCACCTCTGTCTCTCCGCAGGTTGCTGGGCCTAACCTCCCGATGGGTCCCTGGTTCGCCTACCTTGCAGGCACTGGGGGAGGGGCCGGCTCCGCCCCTCCACAGGCCACTGGGCCTGATCTGCTGGTGGTCACAGTCCCACCTACCTTGCAGGCACTGGGGGAGAGGACAGGCCTGCCCCTCAGCAGGCCGCTGGACCTGTCCTGCTGGTGGGTCGCAGGACCGCGTTCCCTGCAGGCACGTGTGTCAGCTCTGTCACTCGGCAGGTTGCTGGGCCTGACCTGCCCGTGGGTCGCCGGTTCTCCTACCTTGCAGGCACTGGGGGTGGGGCCGGTTCCGGCCTGCAACAAGCCGCTGAGCCTGATCTGCCGGTGGTCACAGTCCTGCCTACCTTGCAGGCACTGGGGGAGGGGACGGTCCTGCCCCTCAGCAGGCCGCTAGGCCTGATCTGCTGGTGGTCACAGTCCCGCCTACTTTGCAGGCACTGGGGGAGGGGACGGTCCTGCCCCTTGGCAGGCCGCTGAACCTGTCTTGCTGGTGGGTCCCAGGACCGCGTTCCCTGCAGGCGCGTGTGTCAGCTCTGTCTCTTGGCAGGTTGTTGGGCCTGACCTGCCCGTGGGTTGCCGGTTCTCCTACCTTGCAGGCACATATATACACATTTTTGAAACAAAATTTTTTGGACTACTACTTCAGGAAGCCATAATTAATATTTGTTATCTCTTCTTTCTGGAGAATATCCCATACCGTGAATTTATTTTGTTGTCTTTTATATTGTTGGATTTCTATTCTACTGTTGGAATTAAAAATTTCTTCCCAAGGCAGCATACTTATTTGTGATTTTAGCTTTACTTTATATGGTTATCTTAATAATATTTAAGAACTCCCATATGTAAGAACTAAAGCAATTTGAAAATCAAAATCCTTCTCTTTTTCTCAAGAAATTATATACTGTCCACATTGTTATCATGCAGGTTCTAATGATAACTGGTCAGAGGACTTCAGCATCAGAATGTTTCATTTCATCTACTTTGAGGCAAAAGCATAATACTCAATTTTATTTTAGTATTCACTTAATAGATTCACTGTCAATTTTCAATTTTCTCTGTTCTACAGTAGCAGTAAATTTGCAAAGATAGAAATGAATACAACCAAGATTCAAGATTCTGAAGATAGTTACGTGTATATTTCTGAATATATTAAACATTGATAAAATGATTCATTTCAGGATACAATTGAACTGTCTGATTACAATGATGGTAATCAGAAAAAGAAAAATGTCTTATGTATCTAATCTTTTCTCTGTTAAATGCAAGAGAGTTTCTTCAATATATTTTATATATTTCAATATTCCAGACACTCCCAGAATAATAATAATGACAAACAAGAGAAGATAAATATAATCAGATGGTGTTTTCCAATGCTTTCCTGGATTATTAGAGAATTGTTCTTTGAATGATAAAACAAAACTGCATAAAAAGGGTTGAACTTACTGTTGTAACAGGTAAGAATTGAAATGGACTCTGATTATACATATTATACACAAACATGTAACTTGGATAAATTCCTTATGAAGTATGGGAAACCCACACATCAATTTAAAATATAGGCACAACTGTCTTCATAAAAATCAATTTAAGCATGGTTGATTTTCTGAATTCTATATTTTTCAAATCAGGGTTTAGTAGGTGAAAATATTTATCAGCTATATAATCTTTGAAAGATATGAAGTTGAGCACCATAAAAATAAAGTATAAAGTTAAATTTTTACCATGTCATCTATAATGTGGCACGGTATACATGAATAAATAAAACTTAAGATCTTGAAGTTAAATATAAACAGGAAGATCAGAATACCTAAGTAAAAATCCTTCATTATTCAAGATGTTATTTCATGAAATTGGATAAAGTTGTGATTATAATGGATTGTATGTGATAATCAACATTTTATTTTTTCATATAAGTGACTGCCTGCTAAAATATTAAAATTTATCTAAGAAATATAAGAAAAATGTGGAATATATTTATTCAGACATCTTAGGATAAAGAGCAAAACCTTTTAAATTAAAATATTTGTTTTTATTGTTAATTCATATAAAAACATTTGTGGCTAGGATGGGGCTCAGTACTAAAGCATACGCTTTGCATAAAGCAAAGTCCTGGGTTTAATTTTTAACATCCAATATAAAAATAATAACAAAAAATGTTTTAAATTATCTAGTAGAATCTATGTATATTGCTTAAGAAAGAATGAGTAGAAACAATGTGATGTAGGTCTGATAAGTTTATAAACTATGCAATATATAAAAATTATATAAAGAAATTAAAGACAGTATAGAGAAGAAATAAGACGACAGTATACAGTAGAAATAAGATTAAAAACATGAAATAGAATTAATCACATTGGTTTTCTGTATTCAACAAAAGCATCCCCCCCCCAAGAAAAAAATAGGTGATAAAATGGAAAAAACCAAACTGAAACAAAACACAAGGCCTAAACACTTTTACTGGTGATTTCTATCAAACAAAAAGAAGAAATAATACCATTTATTCAAAAATATATTTCAAAAAATTTATTGCAGAAAATAGAACCACAAGAATCTTTTCCTAACTTATTCCATATAATCAGCATTACTCTAACATCTCATTCAGATAAAGACAACTATGGAAACAAATATGAAGATCAGTATGTCTCATAATCTCTCATTTTGTTTTGTACTCCTATAACAGAGTACCACATTCTGGGTAATTTATAATGAACAGATTTATTTGGCTCACAGCACTGAAGGCTTGGAAGTCAAAGAGCAGGGAATCAGTGAGGGTTTTCTGCTGTTTCATCCTATGGTGGAAGGTAGAAGGTCAAGAGAGGGTAAGAGAAAGAGAGAAGAGAGGATGAATTCATCCTTCCTTCCTGAACCCAATCCTGCCATAACTAACCCATTCCCATAATAAAAGTATTAACCTACCCATGGAGGCAGAGCCCTCATGACCCAGGTTCCTCTCACAGGTTCCACCTCTCAACAGTGTTGAATTGAGGACTAAGATTCTAACACGTGAACTTTGGGAGACATGTGCAAATCATAGCATGGAAAATAGGTAGAAAATCCCCAATAAAATATTAGTAAATTAAAACCAACGTCACATACAGAGAATTCTAGATTATGACCAAGTGTGAGTTATTCCTGATGTTAAAAGACAGACTTAACTTTCAAAAAAACAATGTGATTTAGTATAATAAGTGTCAGTAAGTTAATAAAGAAAAATCACATGAATATATCAATTGACTTTATAAAAGTATTATACAATTCAATACTCATTCATCCTAAAAATTTTCAACAAACTTCAACTATACAGGAATTTCCTCAAATTGATAAAGAATATCTACCAAAAAAAAATCTACACTAACATTTCAATGCCTTGAGACAGTACACTTCCCACTGTGATCAGAAACAAGGCAGAATGAACTCATCATTCCTAGTCAACATCATATTGGAAGTCCTATAAAAGTGTAAGAAAGCAAGAAAAAAAATCAAAGCTATATAGATGAGAAAATAAGAAATAAATTATCAGGATTTGCATATGATATGTTAGCATGCATAAGAAAGTCAATGAATAAAATAAAATACAGAAAATTTACTTGTTTTCATGAATATCAACAATTAAAAATTAGAAGTTGAAAAAAATATTTTAAAAATGTCATTTACAATAATACCCAGAAAGCCAAAGTCACAAAACAACTCAATTGAGACATGATATTCTTTTTAACAAATAGTATCACAATTGGATATACATTTGGCAAAACAAATGTCTTTCAAAAGAGACTTTATAGTCTTCACAAAATAAACTTAATATGGATTATAGAAATGTAAAATGCAAAAAGTAAAATGACTAGTTGGAAATAGAGGAAATCAAAAGAGATTTCAACTTACCTGATATTGAATTTTTGGATATAATAAAGGGCAATATTCGTGAAAAGAAAAAAACATTTTTCTTAATTGTTTTAAATGTTTAAATCAGGTTTTAGCTGTTAGAAGAGCCTTACCCAAATCAGTAAATTAATTACCTAATAGGATTAATTGAGTGGTAACTGAAGACAGGTGAGGTATGGCTGAAGGAGGTGGGGCATTAGGGGCGTGGCTTTAGGGTATATATTTGTATATGACCAGTGAAATTTCTCTCTCTGCTCTCTGATCATCCTGTGAGCTTCTTCTCTCCACCACACACTCTGCCATGGTGTTCTGCCTTACCCTAGGATTGGAGCCAGTTGTTTACGGACTGAGACTTCTGAAACCAGGAGCCCCCACGTAGACTTTTTCCTCCTCTATAGTTGTTCTGGTTTGCTTCATCAGCAGCAGAAAAGCTGATGAAAACATTAGCTTATCTTGGTATTTCTTTATCTTGATGTTTTCCCTCATAACTGTTAGCCAATTATATTCAAGAAAGACCCTCTGGGTAATTGATACAGATTTTCTGTACTTATGAAAGCAGGTCTGATCTCCTGGTACATCTCTCTGGAGATCATGGAAGGCAACTGGGAGCTCTGGTTGAGGCTGGGTGGGAGGACCTGGGTATGTCACCCAGCAGGTTACAATTGTAGAAGAGGCTGAGAGCTGGTTCATATGTGGTCATCTAGGCAAGTACTTTACCACTGAACTACATCCCCAGCCCTCAGATGTGTTCTAAATGCTAAAAATAGGGTGTTTTCAATGAAAGGTGTTCTAAAATTGATCAGAGGTAAACCAAATTGCTTTCACTTCCCTTGTAAATCTGAAAGTTTCCTTTTCTATTTGAGAAGTTTGCAAAATAAATATCAATATATTGCATACCCATAACTTTAGTTCACCCTTTTATTTTTAAAATCAAATTATTTTTCAACGGATACATTAAAACAAAAAAAAATGTACACAGTAATGGAGGCACTAGATGATTTTTCTGGGACATATGAAATTGTGGAACCAGGTTAAACTTATATATTTCCTCACACATTTCTCAGTATTTTATGATGGAAATAATGAAAATTATTTCTTCTAGCTTTTTGAGACATGTGGTACACACAAAAATAGTCACCCTACTTGTAATAGCCCAGCAGAACATCTTATTCATAACTATACCTTAGTACCATTGACCAACCTTTTCCCATTCCTTGCTAGACCCTCACCAGCTTCTGGTAGCCACCATTCTATTCTGATCCTCTATGAGACCAATTTGTTTTATATTTCATATATAAATGAGATCATATAATACTTCTCTTTCTATGCCTGACTTATTTCACACAACTATCTTCAGTTTCATCCATGTTGTCACAAATGACAGGATTTGTCTTTTCAATGGCTATGTAATACTCTACATACATATTACATTTTCCTTATCCATTCATAACTGTGGATGGACAGTTAGGTTGCTTTCATAGCTTGGCTATTGTGAATAGCGCTGCAATAAACCTAAGGATGCAGATGACTTTGACATACTACTTTCATTTCTTCTGGTATGTAACAATAAACTCTCCTTTTTTTTTTAAATCTTGGGTTTTTCTGCTGCCTTCTAGAGCAACTTCTGAATTGGAACCCATGACCCTTTTATTCACTAATTTCTTTGTTTCTTCAATATATATTTACATAGCAACTATGATGTGCCAGACCCAATTCTCGGTATTGAAAACAAAAAACTACATAAGAAATTCAAAGTCCTTTGTGTCATGGAATTTATACTTAGTGATCCAGCAGAACAATTCTAAGAGTGAACATTAAAAATGAATTTTAAAAAAAATATGGCAAATAGGAAAGTGACTGATCGCTATAGATTAGGTAGTCAAGGAAGATCTTTATAGATGTTCTATTTGAGCTGAATTACTGCATTCTTTCAAAAAATATTTAACAAGGTCTTTCATGAGCCTTCCACTGTTACTGATGCTGTGAATATATTAGTGAAAGAAGACTCCCACCATTGACCCTGAATTCTAGTGAAGGAAATTATTAATTAACTAATTAATTATAGAACATGTTAGAATAGAATAGGAGGCAGAGGTGAGGAGAACAGTGTCTAAAAGTCACAGATTGAAATTCTAATAGAGCAATCAGAAAAGGTGTTGAGGGATGGTGACATTTGAACAAAGCTTAAAAGAAGTCACGAACTTTGTACTATGGATGTGACCTACACTTCAGGAGCTATCTCTATGCATTATTTTTTCATTTCTTGTGACTGAAATACCAAATACAAACACTTAGAGGAGGAACATATATTTTGGTTCATAGTTTCAGAGGTTTCAATCAATGGTAAGCTGATGCCATTACAGAAACATCACGGTAGAGGAAAGATGCCGAGTTCATGGCAGACACAAAGTAGGGCTGGGGTGAGCCGGGAAAAGATAAACCCTTCCAGCACCTGCCCTCAGCACACACTGGCTGTGACTAGGTCCTGAATCCCAGTAGATCAATGATATCAGTCCATCTGATGGATTGATCCACTGATGAGATCACCACACTTCTGATTCCATCATTGCCTAAATGGCCCATGTCTAAACCTTGCTGCCTTTGGCACCACGATTTCAACATGGGAGCTTTTGGGAGGGCATTCATAATCCAAATCAAAACACTCTAGAACTCAAAAGTGCAGTTCTCTTTCTACCCCAAAAGGCCTTTAACTGATTAAAATTGGTATGTAAATACCAGTTTTATCACCTATTTGGTGAGATGATTAGGAGGAAGGTATTAACATTACCCATGGTATCCCAATGGAATTGAGCTTCCTGTATCCACTGTGCTTCTTGTGTGGTATCTTTGAAGCACACGTTCATTGGCCTCTTTCCCTTTCACTGATCCATTTCCCCACTTACCTATTGGTGTTCCACGGACTCAGTAATATCAACAGCCTTTGAATTCTTGGCAAGGGTCTAGTTTTACATTGGAGGAACCAAAACTAAAATATTAGATATCTAAAGGGAACATGTTCTAAGCTGATGAACTGAGCTGAATTACTGTATTCAGTGTAAAATACAAGTTGGGACGTGACTGGCTTGTTTGAAAAGTAATAAGGAGGCTATAGTGAAGCTAGCAAGGAGAAGCATACTAAGATTAAAGTCAGAGAAGTAACAGGGCATGCTTGAAAACATGGTAAGAAGCCATTCCAACATTTTTCTTTCTTTTTTTTTTTTTCTTTGTTTAGATGGTTGACTCCATTGCTCTGGGGCCAACATGAAGTTCTGAAAGAATTGTTCTACTGGGTGACTATAGGGAAAATAGAATAGGAAGACCAGTGAGCATGTTAATTCCAATAATCTAGGTGGAAGCCAGCAATGATTTCAAAATCTAGGCTGAATATAGCAAGGCCTGGACTTGAATAAATCATGGGCAATGGTGAAAAGGATTAGTTTGTGAATATGTTCTGAAAGTAGAACTAAGACAGATTTTCTGATGGATAGATTATAAAATATGAAAGGAATTTTAAAAATCATAATTTTTAATTCAGGCAACTGAAAAAATAGAGTTGCTCTATGTTAAAGAATATTTCTTGCCACCGCTGAAACAACTAATAGCATAACTACAGCCTTCTGTGCCTGCTTCACATGTTTGTGAATATCCACTATATTTTCCTGTCTTTAATTGTTTCTATTGTTTATCAAGAACTCTGAAGGTATTCCAGACAAAATTCTATTTTTCATTTTACCACCTTGAATTGAAAGATCAATCAACAAATGGGATGGATTCAAACTAAAAAGTTTCCTCTTAGCAAAAGAAACAATCTCTGAGGTAAATAGAGAGCCTTCATCTTCAGAGCAAATTTTTACCCCTCATACATCAGATGGAACACTAATCTCTAGGGTATACAAAGAACTCAAAAAGCTAAACACACACACACAAGAAAAACAAATAGCTCAATCAATAAATGGGCTAAGGACCAGAACTGACACTTCTCAGAAAATGATATACAAACAATCAACAATTATTTTAATTTAAAATGTAATTGATTGTGTTGGTAGATTCACAAATGTATGAATTTGTTGAAGCTCTTAAAATTATACCCTCCAAGTGAATGTTTTTTGTAGAATAGAAAGAAGTTCTGTTTCTATTAAGTTGATTAAAATAATCAGGTTAGATAGGTGAAAGGCTAAGTGAGGCAATTATAATTAGGCCATTTTAATAATCAATTATTTAAGAGGAATAATTTAGATGGAAAACAAGTTTGATAATATAATTACAGGTACCTTTTCCTGGACAAAATACATCAGCATGATGAGTTACACAAGCTTTGCCTGCCCTCAGAATTAATAAAGAACTTTCCCATGAAGATCTGAAGGTAATAGAAAGTGCAAATAATGAGAAGTAAGGGACTCTAGTCCATGTATAAAATCATAGAAAAATTTTATACTTAAAAACTATTAAAGGTCACATATCAGAAAGAAAATTAATCATATTTACCAGTAACCGAGGAGAATATGAGTAAAGGAAAAGCTAAAGAATTTATGTAATATCTAAAATTCTATCAAAGATAATGTATTAACAACTTATGAAGGTGTGACAGAAATAGAATTGGAATCAAAACACTTTTTTTTTTTTTTTAGGATTTCTGAGTCAATGTTCATGAAGAATGTTGGATTACTATTTCCTCTTCTTGTAATATCTTTGTCTGGTTTTAAGTTTGGTCTCATAAATTAAATTTTAAAATATTTCCTCTCCTGTTTTTCAGAGAATGACTATAGAAAGACTATTCTTCCTTAAAGCTTGTGTAAAATTTCCTGTTGAATCATCCATGCCCAGAGATTTTATCTTCAGAAAGTTTTAACTATAAGTTCAATTTAAGTAATAAATAAAGATTATATAGATATTTACTTCTTCCTGAGTGGGTCTTGGTATTTTTACTATTTCAATGTTTAGTACATTTAATCTAACTCATCCAAGTTATTAACAAAAAGTTGTTTATCTAATTTTCTTATTTTCTCTTTCATATCTGCATGATCTAAGGATATATCTCCTCTTTCAAAACTATTAGCCGTTTTTATCTGCTCTCTTTGCTTCTGGATCATTGAGGTAAATGTTTATAATTTTGAGTCATCTTTTACTATGACAGATTTTTGGCTTATTAATTTTCCATATTACACTCCTTGATATACATCAAATTATTGATTTTACTCTTATCTTTAGTATTTCTTTCTTTTTTGAGTTCGTTTATATTCTTCCTTTCTAAGGTTAAAATTAAATGATTTATTCGAGCACTTGGATCTTTACAAGTATAAGAATTGAATGAGGATTGCTTAATTATAACATTGTTTCATTTTTCTTTCAGTTCAAAATAAATTTTGATGTCTTTTGAGAATTCCTTTTAACCTATTTGCTATTTACAAGTTTATGGTTTGATTAATGAATATTTGGTGATTTTCTATTTTTTCTGTTATGAATATTTTAATTTTAATTTTAATTCTTTCCAATCTCAGAAGTAGTTTTGTATAATTCATATTCTTAACTTAACCAGGGTTTCTTTGTGACCCAAAATATTATCTTGGTGCATGCTCCAAGTGCACATAGAAGAATATGTATTCCCCTCTTGTGTGAAGGACTGATCAAAAAATTTCAGTTAGCTAAACTGAATGGTAAGGCTCTTCAACCCTTTTACCTACCTACTGTTTGTGTGCTTACTTCTTTGTTAATTAACTGACGTACTTATCAATTACTAGTGTGGAAGTCTCCCAATATGATCTGTAGATTTATGTGTTTTTCTTTTCAATGCTAAATTTTTACCTCATGCATTTGTGTTTCCTATTGTGAAAATATACGTTTGCGATTGTTAGTTACATCTTGTTAGACAATTAGTTCTTTGACATTGTATTCTGGCCCTCTTTATCTTAGTTAGTCTTTCTTTGATGGGGAGATGGTTTTGTCTAAATTAATATAGTTATTAGAGCTTTTTTTGGATTATTGTTTCATGGTATGCCTTTCTCAATTCTTTCACTTTTAATCTGCCTCTGCCTATAAAGCTATTTTTTATAGACAGCATATAATAGAAACTTGGCTTTTTAAAATCTAATCTGCCAAACTCTGTTGTTTAATTGGTATATAAATACTTTATATAGAGAGCAATTATTATAATAAATGAAATAAAATCTATTATTTTACTTATTGCTTTTTAAAGTTTTATTTTGTTTCTCAACCGTGCGTGCGTGCGTGCGTGCGTGCGTGCGTGCGTGTGTGTGTGTACATGTGCGTGTGCGCATGCACTGCTGGAGATTAAACCCAGGGCCTTGTACATGTGAGGCAAGCACTCTACCAACTGAGCTATGTCCCCAGCCCTCATTCTTTAAATATTTTTATGATTACAACTTGTGTGTGTCAGATCTACAGCACTACAACAAAACATCTGAAATAACTTATAAAAAGGTTTTTTTTGGCTTATGGTTTTGGAAGTTCCGGTCCATGATCAGTGGGTCTCATTGCTTTGGACCAGTAGCTAGGCAGCGTATAATGGTGAGAATGTATGGCAGAATGGAAATGATTAAATCCTGAGCCAGGGAACAATACTCCTATAGGCTCATTGTTACTTGGAGAGCACTATTGTACCAGTGTGGCATATCCCCTATACTAGAGCATAGTTTATCTCCATTTTTTATTATTGATACCTATTTCAATTTTAAAACACTTAAACTAGGGATAGCAATTTATACCTTTAATTGATCATATATACCTTCAAATATTATTGTAGAGGTTTACATTTAGTATTATCTCTTAAAACATTTTATATTCCCATTTTATTTCTCCTATTATTTTTATTATTCTTGCTATAGGTTTTAATTTATCTCTAACAAAATCATACAGCTTACTTACTCCTTTTTTGTTTCATACAGTTATCATTCAGAGTAAATAAGAAAATGAATTTATTTTATCACTTAATTTCCAATGCTTGTCATATCTCTCTCTCTCTCTCTCTCTCTCTCTCTCTCTCTCTCTCTCTCTCTCTCTCTGTAAATTTAAGTTTCTGTGTAGTATGATACGTCTTCTGCCTAAAAATATTTTATAGTGTGAGTTTACTGGGAATTAATAATCTTACTTTTTGTTTGAGGAAATCTATCTGTTAGCTTCACTTTCGAACTCATAGTTTCACTGGATAAAGAATTCAGAGTTGGCAGGATTTAATTGCTGTGAACACTTTAACAGTTACATCATTAACTTAAGCTTGCATGGTTTCTGACAAAAAGTCAATTAGATTTCTTACCTTGCATCTCTCCTCAAAATATATCTCTTTTATTTTTGTCTCTGCCTTCAAGGTATTTTTGTCTTTTAGCTATTTAAATTTTTAAAAAAGGAGATGCCTAAGTGGTGTCTGTTTGTCTACATATGTGTGTTTTTCTTGCTTGGTGATCTCTGAGCCCTGTGGGTCTATTATTTGGTGTCTATCATAAAATTATGCCATTTATTTCTTCAAATATTTCTTCCCCTATAATTCTCTTTTTTTCATTCTGAGATTCCAACTGTTCATTTGCTTTCCCCCATCTCTAGAAAGTTCTGTTCTATTCTTTTTTTTATTAGTTGTTCAAAACATTACAAAGCTCTTGACATATCACATTTCATACATTTGATTCAAGTGGATTATGAACTCCCATTTTTACCCCATATACAGATTTCAGAATCACATCTGTTCTATTCTTGACTTGTTCTTGTTTTGCTTTTCTCTTAAGTTTGTCTCAGTTCTCTCATCTATTCTCAAGTTCTTGCTTCCTTGTATGTGCTAAATCTACTGATGTTTTGAAGGCATTCTTTATTTCTTTTGCTGTGTTTTATTTTAAATTTCTAAAATATCCACTTGGTTCTTTCTTATCCTTCCATCTGTCTTATGAAAATTCTCATTTTCTCTTCCATACTTCCATACTTTCATTAAAACCTTTAACATATAAACCAAAATTGTTTTAAATTGTTTGTTCCAAACTATATCATAGTTAAATTTGGTTCTGTTGGTGGACAAGTTGTTTAGCAATATGTTTTATTCTTGCTTTTACATATACTTGGTAATTTTTTTTAAATTGAGAGCCAGACATCTGCATGTTCATAGAGACTAAGGTAAAGAATTTTTATGCCTAGATATGGATGCACCTTTTCTTCTGCTAAGGATTTAATGTGGGCAGTTGGCATTAATTTAGTCTGTAAAGATATCGCACTTAGGTCAGGAGCTAATTTGCCTGAGATTTTCTTAAAAGTCTGTCCCATCGTCAGATTTAAGTTTTCCTTTTGCACCTCAGCTTAGACAGCGTTCACAAACTCACTTTTGCAACTCTTATGAAAAATTCTGTTATTACTTCTTATCAACACTGTTGGTGGAAAAAGGGAAAATTCTGTTTTTCTGACAAAACATTCATTTACTGGGTTCTGTGGGCTTGGGAGAATGGGCTTTCTCATGCTCCTGCCACTTCTACACCTGTAACAACGTGTCCTTTACTTCCCCAGAAACAGTCCTTGGTTGTGTTCCCTTTCTTCAGTTGCAGTGGGTTTCTACCAGTTTCCTAATCCTCCTTTTCTCCACAGGTTGTCTTTGGTTTCATAGCTAAAATAGAGCACAAAGTCCCTGGAGGGATTTCAAGTGTATCCCCCAGGGTCATGTTTCTTTCCACCAGGCTTATATCATGAGGGATGGTCTTTCAAGTCTTGCTACAGTCTGTGTGTACGTGCGTGTGTGTGCTTGATGGTACCTAAGCAAGGAAGACACACACTTTGAAACTATGGCTGCTGGGTCTCCCATTTTCCACGTCACAATTAACCTCCACTAATTTGTAAATTATTGCAGCTAAATTCTTATTAGTGCCCAGCTGTTTCTTCCCAGTTAAGTGGTTAAAATCTGCCCCTCCCTGCAGCTGATTGACTCTTCTTATATTTTCAGCCAGCTGGTTGTCCTGAATCCTCTGTTTTCAGGAAATATACAATAATTTGTACTTTGTAATGTGAAAGAGTCTAAATTTGCATAAAGTGGGCTATCATCCCACAAAAGAGGTCACTAACAGAATTCACTAGCACCTGTTTTGACTACTAATTGAAGGAACATGTCACCATTCACATTTTCAGCAGACAAGAGTGATGTATATTCTTGAATGGACAGTGGAAGGCAGGTATAAAATTACATACAAATACATAAATCAGTACATAAAATCATACTTTCATATTCCCTAGCCCAAGCCCAATATAAAAGTATGACTTTTGTTTTTTTCTACTTTTCTACCAGCTAACATGATTTTTTTCTTGTTGCATATTTTGCATATTCTAACTGATATTTAAAGTCCTATATTTTTAAAAACCATACAAAAACAACTTCATTAAGCTACATGGTTGATTACTAGATACTAAATTTGATTTGTCCCTAATTCTTAAAAAATGCTTTTGTCCTCAATTCTAGTGATTAATTTAAATTAAATAAACCAATAAAAAATAAATTTCAAGAATTTCAGCCATACTAACAACTTTAACAGCCATTTGAATAAGGGGAATTATGTGCTGTTTCTCAGAATTTTCTTTCTTTTTTAAAAATGTATGACTTTTTAAAAATTAGTTTATTATGGATATGCATAAAGGTGAAATTCACTGTAGTATATTCATATATGTCCATAGGAAAGTTTGGTCAGATTCATTCCACAGTTCCTATCTCTTATTTTCTC
This sequence comes from Ictidomys tridecemlineatus, assembly GCF_052094955.1. Taxonomy (NCBI): domain Eukaryota; kingdom Metazoa; phylum Chordata; class Mammalia; order Rodentia; family Sciuridae; genus Ictidomys; species Ictidomys tridecemlineatus. The sequence continues at coordinate 180,791,987 of NC_135478.1, read as the reverse complement.
ATTGAATTAATGGAATTCTGCCCTCCACGTTTTATTTCCTTTTAAATCTCCCCTTACTTTCCTCTAGTTTCCACATATTCAAGAAAACGTTTGTCCTTTGGAATTTGGGTCTGGCTTATTTCACTTAGCGTGATCCTCTTCAGTTCCATCCAAATACCATAATTTCATTCTTCTTTATGGCTAAGTAAACTCCATTTTGTATGTATATATGTGTATATATATCCATTTTGTATGTATATATGGTATGTATATACCACAATTTCTTTATCCATTTGTCTGATGACAGTTACCTAGGCTGGTTCCATAATGTGACTATTGTAAATTGTGCTGCTATCAACATTGAGGAGAATACATCTGTATTATATGTTGCTTTTAGGTCTTTGGATATATATCAAGGATTATGAAAACTGAATCATATGTTGGTTCCATTTTTAGTGTTTGAGGAATCTCCATACTGCTTTTCAGAGCAGTTGTACTAATTTGCAGTCCCACTAAAAATGTATGAGTGTATCTCTTCCCACACATCCTCACCAACATTTATTATTATTATTTGTATTCATAATAATTGCCATTCTTACTGGAGTGAGATGAAATCTCAAAACAGTTTGATTTGCATTTCTCTGATTTCTAAAAATATTGAGCATTGTTTTCATGTATTTGTTGATCATGTGTATTTCTTCTTTTGAGAAGTGTCTGTTTAGTTCTTTTGCCCATTTGTGATTACTATCTAGAATATATAGAACTCAAAAAACTTAACATCAATAAAAACAAATAGCACATTTACCAAGTGGGCAGAAGAATTAATCAGAATTTTTCTTACTCATGTGTAAAGAATGTAATTAGACTTACTAAGCAAGGGCTCTAAATGTCCCTCCATCCTGCTCTTTAGAAGGCTTAGTTGTTTGCCACCTTAGTCTCACAATGAATAATGCCATTCAAAACAGATCTTGTTTTTTAAATGGCCTTTTTAGAGATTGCTAATAAAAAGATGAATCGTGGAAAAGCAAGTTCTATGTAGGAAACATCTTTATTCTTTTAGAAAAGAAATATTTTCAAACACCATTCAGAAAGAACATGAAATAATGTCTCTAATATATAGCCCATCACAATCTAGTTGACAATTTAAGAAGGACAAATACTTAACACTGGATTACAATGAATACTTTCAGGATTACTCAGTTGGAAAGGAATTTATAATATAATATTACTTCTGCAATTAATTGAGTTTTTATTTTGAGAGACAAAGAATGCACTGCTGATTAATATAGCAGCAACTTCCTCAGTAATCCTTTGCCAGTATCTCTCATCTACTTAATGAATTCACTGAATTAAAATAAAAATACATGGCTATGATGAATAATACTAACATTAGATAAAGAGAATTAGATTTACTTATAAGACTTAAATATAGTGTTTATCAATATAGATCTTTTTCTTACATTCTCAAATGAAAAATAATTATTTATTTAAAAACTTAAAATATACAGGCTAAATATGCTGTGGTGTAGAGAATTAGTGGAAATAGACTAATTGAAAAATTATTTTACAATAAATAATTATTTTCACTAATCTGTTTTTAAATTTACTCTAACTTTTAAAATACATAATATTTGATTACTTTGGACACTTTTATACAGTGTAGAGTCTTGGTAAAGAAATTAATTGATGAAATCATAAGTAGAATTTAACAGTAGTAAGCATTATTTTCTAGTTTTTTACTATGTACCAAGCATTATATAGAAATCTATATGCATTAGTCTTTGTATTCATTATTTTTTTATAATTTATGTAAAAATACAATATCCATTATTTTTCAGTGTACCTAAGTTTGATTTAAATGATAAAGTTGTGGTAATAATGAGGAAATAATATAAATAATATTAGGTTTGAAAGTAGATGTTGTGAAGTTCAGTATTATTTTAAGATACATAAAGAAACCAACTGTTTTTCTTTCTAGATAAAAATATGGATTTCTGCAGGGAACTGTTACCACACAATTTTTTTCTTAAATTTATTTGTATGTGGTGCCGAAAATTGAACCCAGTGCCTCACGCATGCTAGGCAAGCACTCTACCCCTGAGCCACAACCCAAGACTCACACAAAATTTTTTAAAATGTGTAAATAACACAGGGTAAAACAACTTCTCAGGTAATTTTGCAAAAAAAAATGATTAAAGGTTATATTTAACTTTCATATAAGTGATATTCAAACAACTGAGGACTCAATTTGAAATTTGTCATCTTTCTTTAAATAAAATAAATCAGAAAGAAGTCATTAGTTTATGACATGGAAAAACATAATACTCTTTTAGCATTTTTGAAAGAAATTTATCACCCAATCATCTCTTTGAGAAGAATGTTCATGGGTTCTGAGTGGCTATAAAATAGTGGTCTCTTTTGGGAATATGAAACTTAGTACAATGAATATATATGAAAAATCCTTGTATGTAACTACTAAAGGTATGTCACAAGTGATATGAGCAGTTCCTGAATGTAGATGGCTAAACAGACTTTGAGGATAAATAATAAGAGAAAGAAAAGAGATATTGTGATACAGGAGACAGTGGCATGGATATATAGCTTATAAACACTGCATTTTGTTTTCTAAAGGTTTGTCGTACCTAAACATATCTAAAAATTTGTAAGCTACTAAATATATTTCAAAGTTAAATAGAAATATATACATGCACTGTGGGAATCATTTGATTCTGAATAAAGAACTTTTAAAAGCATAATCTCATTATTTTATCTAATGAATTATTTTGTTTGCAAAAATAATATGGGGAGAGTTCAATTTAAATTATTCTAGTTTCTATTTTTTAAATTTACACTGAATAGAAATGCATAATGGTGAAATTCACTGTGGCATATTCAGATATACACATAGTATTGGTCAATTTAATTCCACCATTCTTTCCTTTCCTCATACCTCCACCTTCACCATCAATTCCCTTTCTCAACTCCTTTATCTCTCTTCTAGCATAATACTCTATAGTTCCATCCTTTTACCCCCCTAGATACCATAATTTTACTCTTCTTGGCTGAGTAAAATTCCAGTGTGCATATATACCACATTTTCTATGTGAATTATGCTGCTTTAAACATGGATGTGACTATATTACTATATTGTGTTGATTTTAGCTCTTTTGAATAAATACTGAAAAGTGAGATAACTGCGTCATATGGTAGTTCCATTCCTAGTTTTTTGATGAACCCTCATAGTGTTTTCCAGAGTGGTTGTACTATTTTGCAGTTCCAGTAACAATGAATGAGTACACCTTTTTTCTTACATCCTCACCAGCATTTACTATTATTTACATTCTTGATAATTAATTGCCTGGTAGTTTTCATTTGTATTTCCCTGATTGCTACGGTTTTCATATATCTGTTAGTCATTTGTATTTCTTCACTTGATAATTGTCTATTTAGTTCTTTTGCTCTTTTGATAATTGGGTTTGATTTAAATGATAAAGTTGTGGTAATAATGAGGAAATAATATATATCCATGCCACTGTCTCCTGTATCACAATATCTCTTTTCTTTCTCTTATTATTTATCCTCAAAGTCTGTTTAGCCATCTACATTCAGGAACTGCTCATATCACTTGTGACATACCTTTAGTAGTTACATACAAGGATTTTTCATATATATTCATTGTACTAAGTTTCATATTCCCAAAAGAGACCACTATTTTATAGCCATTCAAAACCCAAAAAACTTGGGTTTTTTGTTGTTGTTGTTTGTTTGTGTTTTTAGTGTTCAAAAAACTAAAAACAGAGGGAAGACCAGTAGAATATTGGAAGGGAAACAGAAGGAGGGAGAAAGTGAGGGAAAGTGCAGGTACTAGGGACTGAAATTAAGTAAATTATATGCCATGCATGCATGATTATGTCAAAATAAACTCCACTATTATGTATAAGTACAAGGCACTAATAATAAATAAGTAAATAGTACTAGTTTTCTTGTTTGAAATAAATGTGATTTTTATGTACAATAATTTGGCAGTTATCTTCAGTCTTTTAGATTTGTAATAGCCCGTAAATGTTTACCTATTATTCTTAGTCTAATGTTAAATTTGTTGCACTTCCAGTTTTTATTTGAACTGTTTTTGCTATTTCCATTCAACATGAGAACTACATAAAGCCCTAAGTTTGAAATAAGGCACAAACGAAAGTTGTAAAATTCCCTTTGCTCTACAGTATACATATAGTGAATAGGAGTACAAAAAGTTTAGATTACTTTATGAGCCCACCATCCAACTTGGAAAGAATATTATACATGCCTTTTTTCCCCTCTTTTTCATTCATCTGGACATAGGAATCATTCTATATAATAGATAATTATATATTCCTACTCTCATTCCTTTTCTAACTGAGAATTGATTGACAGTGATTTAAAAAAGTGATTGCATAACCAGTACACCAAACATAGAAAACAAATGAATACAATTAAAATCTCCTAATGGAATAAATCCAGTCATACTGGAATGCCAACCAAAATTCCATATTTCTAAACTACCAAGTAAAATGATGAAGATAAAAAAAATGCTCATCAGCTCTAGCAAATCAGAGAAATACAAATTAAAACTACTCTAAGGTACCATCTCACTCCAGTAAGAGTGGCAGTCAATATGAAGACAAACAGCAACAAGTGCAGGTGAGGATGCAGGAAAAAGGTACACTCATACACTACTGGTGGGACTGCAAATTGGTCCAGCTAATTTGGAAAGCAGTATGGAGATTCCTTGAAAACTGGAAATGGAACCACCATTTGACCCAGCTATTCCTCTTCTTGGACTATACCCAAAGGACCTAAAAACAGCATATTACAGGGACACAGCCACATCAATGTTTATAGCAGCACAATTTATAATAGCTAAACTGTGGAGCCAACCTAGATGTCCTTCATTGGATGAATGAATTTTAAAAATGTGGCATTTGTACACAATGGAATATTACTCAGCAAAAAAAAAAAAAAAAAGAATAAGATCATGGCCTTTGCAGGGAAATGGATGGCATTAGAGAAGAATATGCTAAGTGAAGTTAGCCAAACCCCCCAAAACAAATGCTGAATGTCTTCTCTGATATAAGGGGGAGGGTGACTCAAAATGGGGTTGGGAGGGAGAACAAGGGAGGAAGATTACCTCTAAATAGGGAATAGGGGTGGGAGAGAAAGGGGAGGAAAAGGGGAATAGATGGATGGTGAAAGGAGACCTCATCATTATACAAAATACATGTATGAAGATGTGAATTTGGTGTCAACATACCTTATATATAATCAGAGATAGGATAAAGTATGGTATAATGGTGTATTAAGAATTGTAATGCATGCATATGATATATGATATGTCAAGATCAATGTCATGTTTTGAGCAACTAATAAATTTCTGATGCTTAATAAAAAGAATTGTAATGCAACAAATAAATAAATGAAAAAAAAGAAATAATACGTGAAGTGTTAACTTCCCAGAGCTGGAAACTAACAGTATCTTAAGAAAAAGTATTAGATTTAGTATCATAAGACTTGAGTTTGGGAACTGGTTTGCCATTTCTTAACTTTTCTTAGTCAATTAATAACTCTGTGCTCACTTTCTCATTTGCATACTTAAGCATCTTATCATCTGATAATTTCTTAATCATTCCATTGCCTTTATTAAATGGTATAATATATGTAAAGCTAAAACATAAAGTTCCCAAGCAAAAAAGGTTGTTTAAGGCATTGTGTGAATACCATTTCTATTGCATGTCTCCAATGGTAAAATGCATTTTTTTTTATTTCCAAAGGAGCTCTGAATTCAAGGCTTCAGAATTGACATTATGGCATTTTATTATATAATCTTTTCCATTTATTTTGTATAACTTTGACATTAATTACTTTACTTACATTTCAGAACATGCCCAAACTCAGACAATGAAGAGTAATTCCTCTATAACAATTAAATTTTATACTGCACTGCTGAGAAGATGTGACTTACAATCTCCACCATGAAAGATGATGGTATAGTATCTGCATACTATTTCCATTTTTGTTACAGACATACTAATCAAATGAAATGATAATAGAAGTGGTTTAAGATGATCTTATCTGGGAATGGACCTAAGGATAGAAAAAATGTTAAATTTTAGATGTTAGATTCATGTTTCTAGCTAAACACAAATTCTTTGAATTATAAAATTTTTTGTGTTTTTCAAATATTATTTTAATTTGCATGTGTTGCCATATAAACAAATAACCTAATCAGTAAATGGGCTAAGGAACTGAACAGATACTTCTAAGAAGATGATATACAATCAGTCAACAAATCTATGAAAAAGTGTTCAACGTCCCTAGCAATCAGAGAAATGCAAATAAAAAACTACTCTAAGATTTCATCTCATTCCAGTCAGAATGGCAGCTATTAAAAATACAAACAACAATAAGTGTCGGTGAGGATGTGGAGAAAAGGCATACCCATACATTGTAGTGGGACTGCAAATTGGCGCAACCAATCTGGAGAGCAGTATGGAGATTTTTTGGAAAAGTTGGAATGGAACCACAATTTGATTCAGCTATCACCTCCTTGGTTTATACCCAAAGGACTTAAAACAGCATATTATACAGATGTAGCCACATCAATGTTTATAGCAGCACAATTCACAATTGCAAAATTGTGGAACCAACCTAGATGCCCTTCAGTAGATGAATGGATAAAGAAACTATAGTATATATACATAATGGAATATTAGTCATCAAAAAGGAAATGTATCTATTCTATTATAAAATATGACATTAGCACAAGAAACATTATGATATGGAAGTATCAGTATTCTAAGACATTTAGTGTTAAAATACAAGTGTATTTTAGACCTTTATTTGTAAAAGGAAAAAAAATCATGGCACTTCATTGATTAATCTTATATATTTTTATATTTACACTAATCAGTAATAAGTGAAGATGAAAGATATATGGAGCAACCAAATTCAATTCATTAATAGTTTATTCATTACCTACTACATGTTGTGCATTGCATTGTGCTGGGTGTTAGGGATGTAAAGATGAAAAGGTAAACTCCACATGCCTTAGAAACTTAGTAAAGAATATATGGAACACTATTCAAGTTAAGTTCCATTGCATTGTCGGTATTTTATGTTATGTTTAGAATCCTAGATAAACTTTTAAATGCTACATGATGGAAAGAATGGAACAAAGAGGAAACACAATGAATGAGGTGGTCTCTGAACATAGAGAATTGGCCTTAGGATACTAATTGATCCTGATAAATGAGAGACAGTCGTGAAGAACTAACAGAAGTAATGAAACAAGAAAGTCTAGCCTGCCCAGAGCTAGAAAGAACAGCAAGCAGGTGAAGAATCAACTGGGAGTAGAATGAGAGATCTAAGAGCAGGCAGGAGCCAGGGTCTGCAGGGTCTTGGAGTCCATGAGAAAGGGGTTTGGATATTATTCTGAGTGCAATGGACAGTCAATGGGAGAAAAAGAGGTTAAAATTTACAATTCTTTGAAAAGCATCTTGTAGTGAGGGATTGCATTCTGGGAGAAGCATGAGAGCAGAGAAAATAGCTCAAGTCATATAGTCTTTAATCTGCTTATTCTGGTCAAGGCAGCATGGCTTATCCTATGATAAGAAATACCACCGACATCTCAGTGCCTGCCAAGGACAAAGGTCTCTGCTGTATGTTGTCACCATCCTTGGGCTGAAATCAAGGCTGATGAAGCATTCATTATCTGAAACACTGTCACTGATTATCCCAGAGGGGAATAAAACCTGAGCAAAGCATAGTCATCTCTTAAAGATTTGCTATCAAGTGACATGTCTCAGCTCTGCTCACAGTTCATTTGTTGGAGCAGATGTATGTCCAAACCTGACTTCAGTGTATGACAGGGATGTGTAATTCTTCTACAGGTAAAGGACATGGACATTAATGAATGCACTATCTACTGCACCTAGCAAGAGGTAACGAGTGGTGACTTTGGCCAAGGTCATGAGAGTAGAGTGGAAATAGTCATAAAATATATTATGGGTTCAAATGAATATGACTTGGTGAATTGAACAGGGAGGCAGGACAAATGTTCGGAATCGAGGACACATTTCATGGCTTGAATACCTTATGTCAATGAGAGTTGGTCCATTACTGAAATTGGAAAGAACGAGGGAGGATAAAGTAAGGGAGATCTGAAAATGTGAGTTGGACTCCAGATGTTCACAGGACTCAGAACTAGAAATGTTAGATAGAAACTCAGTTATTAGTGGGGCACTGAGGAAGCAATCAGGACTGAAGAGAAATCGATCTAGATACAGATATAGATATATTAATTAAACTATAAGGTTTAAGGCTATGAGACTGGATATGAGTGAAGAAGCCAGTTCATCAACAGAAGTCAGCTTAGGAAGAAAATCTTAAAACATCTACAATGACATAAGTTATAAAAGAAACAAACATAAAAGGAAACTATGTTGTAGCCATCAATTGAAAAGAATGGAAAGCCAAAAGGCGGCCAGGGGAAATGTGCGTCAAATATAAAGGTCAAATCCACTGAGTGGAAAAGCTACAATGAGACCCAGAAAGTTGAGGATAGAAGATGAGTGGTCCCATCTGGCAACATTGAAGTAATTAGCAAACATGACAAGAGCCATTTCAGCTATTTGAAGGGAGAGGTAGGATCTAGATGTCTTGAGGTTCCAGTAGTCGTGGATGATTTAAACACACGGGTGATGTTTGAATCCGTGGAATTTTATTAACTCATTAAAAAATTGAAAGTGAAGCAAATGGAACAGATTTTAGAAAGCTAAGAAACTAATATTAAAAGAGCAAGAAGATTAACACAGAGAAAACACAAAGAAAACAGGAAAGAGTTAAGAAAAATATCATACTAGCATAGAAACCAAGAGGGTGGAAATTCATTAAAAAGAGAATAATAATAATAGTGTCAGATTAGAAATGAACCAAATCAAATTATCAATGGTATCAGTGGAATTTCACCTTAGCAAGAGCAGTTTCAGTAATAAGGAACAGGTCTAACTTTGACTCTCTCAGAGAATAAGATTATAGCACACATGCACTTGACACAGGCAGGACCAAAGGAGTCAAGTCAGCAATGACCAGCCTCATGATACCTGGATAGGGGAATGTGTGGTTAAGGTTGAAGTAGTGTCAGATGTCAACATAAATACAACAGGACTAGTGCTGTCTGGATATCAGCATTCAAGATGTAAAACTATGAGTCAACTTAGGAGCACAGATGAGTCTGAAGACAAGAATGACATTCAAATCATGACACTGACTTAGAATAAACTGATCTCTAAAGCAATCCATTTTTTGCCTCCCACTTACCAATCCTATAATGTCCTTTCATCCTAAGATTCTTATTATTATTCTGGTAGCTCTCTGAATTCTACCTGGACCAGAATATATAACTGCAGAGGACTGGATCACAATTACAAATTGGGGCCATAATGTAAAATATCTTTGAAAACATAAGTGAAAAATATATACCAATTAATCTGAGGCACTAAGTATATCTCAAGTGGGTAGGAGGAGGATATCTAGGGAAGACTTAGAAATGTAGGTAATGAAAAGGAAGAAAACAAAGACTAATGACATGAGAGATCAATATATATCATCATGCCTTTTTGTCTCTTAATTTATTCCACAACAATTAATTATATATTTCAAAATAGCTAAAGAAAAGAGACTGAAAATTCCCAACACAGAGAAATGATATCTGAAGAGATGCAAATGCTGATTATGCTGATTTGATTATTTTACATTATAAACATGTATCAAATTATGATAACCTACTTTATAAATAAGTGTAAATGTGATATTCAATTAAAAATAAAAGTAAAACGCATAGCATAGAGGTTAAACATTAACATGAATTAAAATTGTCAATTAATTTTCAGTATAAATATAAAAAAAATGTATGTATATGATTGGATACAAATATAAATGAAGAAAACATGGACAAGTATAAGTACAGAAATCAATAATTACAATGAAAACATTAATATATGTCATGGTGTAGTTTATAGAAATATAAAATGTTTTAAGGATTTAGCTACAGTAGGAAAAAAGTATAAGTACCAGAAAAGTAGCAAGAAATTATAAGTTTTTCCCACTGGTTAAAACTCATTGCAATGTATTTGCTTTATTCATATTCATCAAATGTTTATGTAATGATATATAAATATATAAAATTTTTCATATAATAAATGATTTAATATTTTGAATTTTTCATCTAAATCCATTGTGAAGTTACTTCTATATCTTGGTGACTATGAATAATGCTGCATGAACATGGAAGTGCAGATCTCTCCAAGATGCTGATTTCATTTCCTCTGGTTATATACCCACAAGTGTCATTGATAAATCTTATAATTGTTCTATTTAATCACTTGAGAAACTTCTATTGTTTTATACTGATAATCCTACTAATAGTTTTGTACAAGGTTTCCCTTTTCTCTGTACTCTTGCCAACTCTTTTATATATCTTGGTTTTTTTTTCTTTTGTTTTATAACAGCCTAACAGCTGTGAGGTGACATCTTACTGTGGGTTTGATTTGTAATTCTCTGATGATTCCGTGATGTAAACTCCTTTTAAGGTAATTGTTGGCAATAGATATATGTTCTTTGTAGTAATATCTATCCAGGTTCTTGACTCATAGATTAGGAAAGGGAAGGTGGGGAAGATCACTTTCAGTTTTAAGATACCTCAATAAAGCTGGGGAAAAAAATCTATTCTTAGCTTTCCAGAGAAAGTATACTTTTGTGATGAAATGGTTTTCCTGAACATAAAACACAATTAAAAGACTAAACCGATTTTGTTACTATTTTCACTCCTGGGTTCTTCCTTTTAAGTTTTATTGATTTTATTTTTTTAAATACATGACAGCGGAATGCATTACAATTCTTATTACACATATAGAGTACTGGGTTCTTCCTTGATGCTGCATCCTATGTGAGAAATTTTTTCTTATCATAATACAATTAAGTTGATTCCTAAAAATATTAAAGAATTTGACTAAGTTTTCTGAGGAATATTTTTTTGTTACTATAAACATTACTATTGATAGTAGTGTATGTTACAACTTCTTTTTACAACAGAGGATATGGAAATGTATTGATCTGCTAACCATCACTTGAAGTACTTACTATGAAAAATAATGACTAATTTGTCAACTTGTCAAAAGTCAAAGACCAGGCAATGGGTCAAAACAAAGTAGTTTTGGAGAGACACAATACACTACATTTAAGAATAAATGACAAAAAAAAAATCAAAATAAAATCTTAAACCATTTCAGTATTTTTCTTATTTAAAACTTTAATTTAGGGCTAGGATTGTGGCTCAGTGATAGAGCGCTCGCCTAGAGGGACCCCGGTTGGATCCTCAGCACCACATAAATATAAAGGAGTTGTGTTGTGTCCATCTACACCTAAAAAATAAATATTAAAAAAACCTTTAATTTAACCATAGTTCCTTTTATTTAAAGACTATATATGGGAAAAAGGAAGGGGGAAGCAGCCATATTTATTAAACAATGATAAAATGGCAGCCTTTAATCTGAGATTTTAATTGCCACTTAATATGATTCCTTGTGCTGAATTACTTAATTCTTTCAGTGTGTGCATGTGTGTGACATATGTATAATACCCCAATCACATGCAGAAGCAGGAGGATACTTCCTTTACCGTTAAACCATGTGCAAGTCTTTATTCAGAATCTGTTAAACACTTGGCCTACTCACCTTCTGCTCAGTTTAGGTATTGTCTGAAATGTGAAATCTTCTGCTGCAATGAGGAAAATGAAAGTAGGGCAAGTGTAATAAAGGTTCTAGGACCCTATCATTCACTTAGCTACTGTGATGTGTCTAAGATGGATCCTTAGCCTTCACAATTTTGCATAGCTATGGTACTGGAACAGCTTAAAATGCTGACCAGGGCACCAGCAATTAAGCTGTGTTTGTGATATTATTTTGTTGAGACCATGACTTGGGTGAATGGGTTCTACCTTTCCAAATGAATTGTTTTCATATAATGTAACATTTCTATCATCTTATACTCCAATGTGGTACCCAATGGTTCAAATGATGCTCTTTCAAAGAAAAAAATTGAATATATTATCTGCACAAAAGTGCTCATTTTCCAAGCAAGCTGACCTCACCTAGCAAAACCAATCACTTCATTTACTAGAAACCACCAGAGAATAAAAATAAAAATGGAGGAAAGGGATGATTTGATATCTTGACATTGTTCGTTACTCAAGATCCAAGATGACTAAAGATCTGATAAGAAATAAAATAGTTTTGAAAAGTTGGATAAGTTGACAAAATTGAATCAGATGATAACATTTATAGAAAGCAACAACTTCTGTGAGTGACCATTTATCAGAGTGGACTGACTAAGTTTAGTGAGCATGTGCAGGAAGAAAATATGAAGGAAGAAAATAGTGAATACACAGAAAAATATTCTCAACAATCACAAAAAAAATACATAGGAGCATTTTTCAAATTGTTTTTTGAAGTACTACTTCTTTCAGCATTTTGAGAAAGGTGTATATAAGGAACAAACATCAATGTTGTCACTACTTAACAATGTTTTTTTCTTTTACAAAACAGAAACCACAAGCATTAGAAAACATCTCTTATTTTACATTTTACCTTGAGGCTGGAAGTTGTATAACAGTCATTTACAAAGTTTATAGAAGTATTTTAAGTCTCTAAGTTCTTGTCATACATGCATTACATGCTTAATATTACATATGCACACTAACATGTATATGCCCCACACAAAGTAAAACCTTAATCAGAATGCTTTTCTTTATTTTGTAGATACATATTTGAATTATTATTATTTTAATATTACATGTTTATGGGGTATGATGTAACTATTTGACACATGTATATAATATGTAATTATTTAATCAGGGTAGTAAGCATTTTCATCTCCTTAAATATTTTTCTTTAAAATTTTAATTAGCACATAATAATCCTACATATTTATGAGGTACAAGGTGATATTCCAATATATGTATACAAAGCATTCCAGTCCAATCAGGGAAACTAATGCTTAGGGCCTTCAAGATCTTCCTAGTTATTCATGAAGTATATAATAGGTTATTATGAATTAGTCACCCCACTGTATTGTAGAACACTAGAAATTATTACAAGAAGATGCAAGAAAAACAATTTTTTGTAGTATATAAGGTTTTTACATCATTGAAGGTTGATTTTTCTAAATATCAATTTTTACATTTCTGGGATTATAAATTTGTAAGTTGATATGACTAAACAGAACTTATAGTGGATGAGTACCTTGCTTTGCTTGTTTCAATATAATCCAGGAAAATAATAAAACAAAATTTACTGATTCTTGTTAAAATAAGGTAAGAAAATCAAGGAAGTCTTCAAGAAATTTGTAATTTTCAAATTTGAAAATTCATATTTTAAAAAATATATAAGCAAACATGATATTATAGAAAAATGCATAGTTGTTAAAAATTATTCTCAGTCTCTATCAACTGCTGGTATACACCATTTCCTTTTTATTGATATTTGTCTCTTTTTTAATCAATAAAATTTAGAATGTCCATATTTGATTCCAAAACTGCTTTTAGTTGACTATGATACACGATAACAGAATATACATTTCTTTGGAGTATTCTTGTATTAAATGAAAAATGCTATGAAAATCAAGGAGTTTTCAGGAATCAGAATAAAACAACTAATGAAAAGAAAGTATATATAATAGTAATTCAGGAACCAGGATTCCAGCCTAGGAGTGTGAAGAGGAAGATCACATCTTCTTTTGGACAATTCTGTTTGGCAGTGATCTTTAGCAAGCTAGAAAGAATGTGATGGAATTGTCAAACACCAGAAGAAATTAGAGAAAAATTAAACAGTCAAGTTACCATGTAAGGAACATCTTCATAAATACTATGAATACAAAATATGTCCATGTGTTTTCACCTCAAAAAAAATAAAAAATATGTGATCAATGAGTTCTGAGGTAGTATCAACATGTCATAATATACAGTGTGACCTCAGGTAAGAGCCACAAAGTCTGCTGCTTCAGAATATTTTGAAAAATTGCATGAAATCATTTGTAGTCTTCATAAGGATTTTGAAGAGATATTTGAGTGGCTATGGAGGACCATTGAGATTAAACAAGAAAGTTTCAGGGACCATAACAAAATCAGCACTGACAAAGAAAGAATTGTTTTAGTAACCTCATGAATGGCAAGTTTCAAAGGCAACAGAGAGCTCTTGATGTTCAACTGGCATATGCACCCTCGGGTATCAGCAGTAGTAGATAGAACCCACATGAAGTATAAACAGGGAGGAATTTTCCTCTTCAAAGATGCTGGCAGCCTGAATTAGGCTCCCAATAACTTTGTGGTCTAATCAGCCAACCATAAAAATAGACTGAACTCAGGTTTCTCAAAAGGCATAGCAAATAATTTGAGATCTTCCACTGTCATCTTCTGAAGCTAATCAGCCTAAGTGCCTTCGTCCTGCTGAATCATTTTATTTCCTTTGAGCAAGATGCCTCTGGGTGAAATCAGGTCTTCTCATGTTACTCCTGTCTTGGCCTCAAAGATGTAAAGGAATTAGGACAAAAAGATTTTTTTTTCTTTTATAAGAATCTAGCTTCTCAAGTTCAAAACCTAAAGGCTCATAGGTAGCCAGAGAAACAGAATGATGGACAAGTAGCAGGATTTCATTATATATAAATTACTGGACACACAGTAACAAAGGTTATGTTCCTGAATTTCAAGAAGTAGAAGAAGTGATGGAGAAGGAAACGAGAAAGAGGGAGACAAGAAGGAACAGAGATGGAGAAAGTGGAAGAAAAAGAAGAGGTAAGGTTTGAGTTTTCAGAGGGAAAGGTTGACAAGCATGAACCATATGTGCGATGACAAAATGCTAAGGGGGCATATTGATCTCCCTACTAAGAAAGGAAACTCAAATTAAGGATCAGGGCAAAGCTTTGCTCTCCAGGCTTTAACAAAGCTACTCATTATAATTTCCTGAATAGGAAGTAGGGTGATAGGTGCAATGAAAAGCCATAGGGTAATAGCTTATCAGTGTGAATTGGGAACTTAGAGGTCAACAAGTTTAACCTCCCGTTAGATGCTACTTACCTTTCAGAGATTAATCTTAGATCTTAGTTATTAGAATAAAGAAAGCCCTGTGATTTATTAGTATTCATTTCTTAATGATGAATTCAAAATTGATTAAACAAAAGAAGACTGCTCTTGTGAGAGTCTCAGGTTTCATAAATTAAATATATCATGGTAGAAAGAGAAATATTTGATCAAGTCCTGTGTCTGTCCCAATAATCAGAACCCTATTTACTCTTCATTATTTTGATTTTTTCATGAATTATCTTTATGGAAAATACATATGTCACAACTCCAACTTAACTGCTTGCTAAAGAGAAGCCTCAACCCATCATAACATGAATGAGCAATGCTTTGGAAAGGACACATTGCTCACTAGGCTGGATATATGATTTTGCAACATGGACTCTTAAAGAGAGAGAACGAGGCAGAAAAAAAATCTTACAGCAATGCTGCAAAAGAGTAATTTTCAATATTTGAATATCATGAAGATGAAATTTAAATCTTATTTTAGAATTTGAACTTTACAGAGAAAATAATTTAGAATACTGTACCATCACATATCTGGTAAAACTTAGGTTAAAGAAACTTGATTTGAGGGAAATATTTTGAAGGATACTTCATCCATCCATTTTCCTACATTCTTACCATCACCAATAAATTTGAATACCAGGTTAGGTATTGTACTCCAGCATTGTTTGATTAACCTCACATTGCCATATGCCATATTCATCATACCCTAGCCAAACACATACATTCTAGTTCATGCACCAAATACAAACACTGATATGCAGATGCTGCATGCATTGAATTTTTTTTTTTTACTGATTTTGCATTGATATAAATATAGTAGATTACATTGAGGATTAGAGTAAATCTTGTTGCTAGAATTATTTTTTTAAGGCTTTGAATTTGAATTGTGCAAACCATATTTTCCTTTTGAAAAATCCTTGGGAAAATACCTTTATGATCTTAACATCAAGAATATTTGTGCTTTTCCAATTAATTAATTTCTTTTATTTTTTGGAATAGTGTAATTTTATAGCTGACTGCCTTTCTTTCTCAGCATTGCTAAAAGGAAACTTAAGGTTTATACGGTCTAATAGCATTAGTACATATTAAGTGGTCATGGCATGCACATGTCAGCCTCAATTCCAGCTCCATGTGATATCTCAACGGCATAATCTGCATTTCTTCCCTGTCTAGTCTTTTTGTCTGTTTTTAATGTTTGATACCTTGCTTTATGCTATCTACTTTTATTCACATTAAACACTTTTGTAACTCCACAGTTACAAAAAATATTTTCAACTTAAATAAGAAAAAGAAGGCAACATTCCAAAAAATAAACTTTTATTTTTTAATCAAACAGATATTTAAGAACAGAGATTGAAATAGTAACCCAATATTCATTATATAGAATTTTTCTGGAGTGACTTTCAGAAAAGCAAACTATAAAACTTATTCAAAAATACATTCAATTGAGTGATTTTCATTCTTTTGTAGAGAAACTTCCTAGAGAAAAGTTTTGGTCATGAAAGAACTTTTTGAATTCTTATTTTCCCTTACTATAATTAAAATAAAAGTAAGCTTTTAGTGTTAATTAACATAAGTCTAGACATATTTTTCACAATTGAGATACAATTCAACAAAAGCTCAAATCTTTTCTTCTGTTGAAAGCGCTGATCAAATCCATAAGCAGCTTTGGTTTCCCTTTTCTTCATTTTGAGAACACACAAAGAGTAATTTTTTTCTGCAAGTGGCCTGACTTAAAACAGAATTGTGTTATACAGAATGCTTTTATATCAGTGTTTGATGTTATTATTATCAAATTACAGTGATGGAGAGACTTTCAAATGAACACTAGAATTAAATTCTATTGGGTCTAGTACTCCTCTGGGTAAGTGGATGTGGCTAACTTTCTAGTTTCTTCAGAGCTAACTTCATCACATTCCCTGAAAGGAGTTAAAACATCTGTTTAACAAGATAATTTTAACATATACTTTCAGGAAAAAAAGTATGAGGGTAATAATATATCAAATTGTTAAATAAAAGTATCTATGATTAATCAAAGGGATTTTGAAGATAAAGTAGAAAAATGTACTTTATAGCAATAATCCATCAACTAGCACTAAGTTCGAGATAGTGTAATAAATTGTCATTTGATAGCATGTTATATCTCCTCTAGGCCACTAGAGCACCATTTATAAATTTTATTAAACTAAAAGACATATTCAGAACTAGTTAATCTCAAATAATGAAAGTATTGACTATATATCTCTAGGACTTTCAACTTCTTAGCTTGACCCCTGTGAAAAAAGCTGATAGAAAACATTTGTCTCACATAGGAAGAATGGTAGTAACTTAATAATAATGGTAGTAACTTTAGCACCAAGGATAAATGAAAAACATGACATAAATTTATTAACCATTTGCCAATCAACTCACATTGTCTGATCTTTAAACTCAAAATCTAATTGGTAGAATCAGAATTTGAACACATATTAAAGGCATCCTTAATATTATGAAGTCTGGATCTCAAAAAACTATCAATTTTTCTCAAATGAATTCTACTCTGGAACCGGTTTTTGACTATTTCTTGTTGCATCTCAGTGTGAGATGAAACCATTGATATTCCGGTATGTTATCCACAAAGTCAAGAAAGTCCAGACTCTCTCTCACACACTAGATAACTTAAATTCAACAGCCTGCTTCTCAACTCCCTCTCTTTGGACAACTTCATTTTTGCAATCCCATCTTTTGTTTTTTGGAGGGACAACCCTTTTCCTCATCAAATCCATTTAATGACACCATAGTTTCCAGCTTAGTTTCTGACTCTCACATTTTCCAAGAATATTCCATCAGGTTCCTTTGTGTAAAGATTTTCTAAAGCATTTGCTCTGATTATTTGTTTTACTTCATCCCAACCTTTTTCCCTGTTAAAAATCACATTTTGTATTTTGTAGACTTTGATCTTGAAAATTCTTTCTCCTTCTTTATCTTCACTTTATTCAAGACTTACAAGACTCTCTATGAAGTTGTTTGCAGCTTAAGATCACACCTTGATTCACTGGTTAAATCAAAATTGAAACATTATGGGTAAAGAACCTGCATTTTATTTGGCCGTCACTGCTTAGTGATTCAGCAGGAGGTGGGCCAGGGATTGTCCAGAAGTTGAAATCTTAGAACATTAATTTGAAAACGCTGGACTTCTGGAGCAAAGATTTGAATGAATCATTCTGAAACACTTCTCTGGTGAAACAAACATCTTTACTAGGTTTATATATCCCAGGTAATATACTTGTGTCCCTTTTCACACTTTTTGGCAGCTTTAATTTGCCAATAATAATTGATTTTAGCTTGACTTCCATCTGCATTTGCAAATAAAAGAGCAGACAACTGTTCTTTGTTTATTTTTCTCCTTGGCACGCTGATATCTTTTCTACTTGCCTGAGTGTTTTCTGACATTGACTTCCAAAAGAGATTAGTCTCATCCTGAAGCTAGATGCAGTTTCTTCTCTTTGATTATCATAGACAGTTTTTGTCTAAATGGCTCAGGATTTTCTGAAGTTGAACTTAGGACCTGTTCTTCACATACATTTAAGTCCCCAATTGCATGCCTATTTTGAAATCTAAAAAGTCACCCAATGCTTGCTTTGAAGTCTGTTCACCAAAACATTGTGCAAATTTCTCTGCAGCAGCCTGAAGTTTCATGCCTCCAACAGAGAGAACAGCTGAGTATTTCTGTTAGTACCACATGAAGCCCGCAACATCTACATTGACATATTTCAATCTTGTTGCCTTTTCTCTTCTCAGCTCCTACTAGTACCATGTCTTGATTCAGTACAGAGTCCAAAATTATTTTCTGATTCTTTTCATTGCCATAAAACATTGATTTACTAATTCCAATTTAATCTATTACACTTGTAAGGGATCAATTCTTCATTTTCTCCTTTAAATTCAGTGTTGCATATTTCTCCTCCTTATTTATAATTAATTTGATTTTCGACAACCAAAAAAAGAAAGGGGAAAACTTTATTGAATTGGGAAAAGCATTTTGAAATCAAAAGCTACTACAATGTTCTAGAAGCTTTGAGCAAATTTTATTTGTATTTGAGACTGTAATCGGTAAAGCTTCATGATAGAAGTACTTAGTCTTACACTCTCAGAAAGTTGCCACTGGCAAAGCCCAGCCTGGTGGTTGCTTGACAAGCTAAATAAGTATTTGGAACCTCACAGCTTTTTCTCTCCCTGGAATGACAGGGATACCTACATACTTTCCCTAATTCAACAAAGAAAAAGATAAAATTAAGAGGAGAGGCATTGAGAGACACATCTTCCTTATAGAACTAGGTGAGTTAAGGCAATACAAATTGATAACTGAGAAGGGAGTATGAGAGTCTCAAAGACAACAACAGAGCAATCTTTTAAAGCAGAGACGCAATGTGGCTTCTCTTCCAAAATGACTTGATTTTACCTCATTGTCACAAAAGAAAACAGTGCTCATGTTGCTGTGTAAGTAGCATTCACTGGGCGACAGTCCATCTACCTGTGTAGACTCCATGCCTCAAGGACCCTGACAGTGGAACATCAGGAGAGCTGGAACTTGGCAATGGTTTGCAGAATCTTTAAGTGAAAGAAAGTTACTAGGTTCTGTTGCATGTATGAATGAAATCTAACATTTACTGCATTCAATATAGCAGTTTCAAAGACTGCACTTTAACCTGAGTGACTATGATGTTACCAAAAAATATGTAAAATAATTTGTTAGTAGCATTGTTTCTCCTCTCAGTTCTTCTTCCTTGGGTTAACCAATAGATTCTTAAGTATTATTTTTCACTGAAATGGTTCCATATTTGAGACATTAGAATCATGACAATTCTTAGAGGCGAGTCTTGAGAGTTTCACAAATATTTTATCATTGATAAAAAAAAATCAAAATATCTGCCATTTCATTTGTTTTTTTCTAAATTTACATTATGATGTTCAATGGCATATTTTTCATATTTGAGACTTTGATTTTTCTTCACTGCAGATTAGACTGGATTTGAACCAAGAATCAGCCACCTGAAGAATTCAAAAGGTTTTCCTTATGGTATTTCTGATTGATATTTTACAATTAGTCCTTCAGCTCGCAAATTGTTCTCTCTATCCTCAAATAGTCCTTTCAGGCTTCCTGGTGCTGCCCAAAGCCATTCCAAGTCTTGAGAAATGTCCTACTCTAGATTAATTACATGGTTTTCATTCCAGATACACAATTTCAGGAGAAGAAACAAGAATTGCCACTTTTAGTCAATCCAGGTGCTCAGGAGCACAGAGCACTCAAAGCCAGCAGGAAGGTTCTGTGAAGCTGGAGGTGTCATCCTGGTCCTCAGGAAGCTGCCTCTGCCTGGGAGCCTGCAAGGAGCCAGGCCTTCCAGAGCACTGCTTGCAAGCACAGGCTCTCCAGCACAGGACTCAGAGGCTTGGTGGAGTCATGGCCCTAAATCTTTATTTCCAAGGGAGGTATTTTGTAGAGATGAAGCTTGACCTTGCTGAGGTTACTTTGCTCACACTGTATTCTCCATCCTTGACAGAATTAAATGATTGTGTGACTCTGAGGCCATGTCTTACGGACACTGTTTCTAAAATATTACTATTACTATTACATGGCAGCTAAGACTCTCTAAAATTACTTTCGACAACTTTTAATACCAGGACTTAGAATCTGGCCAGTGATTGATGTTGACCATGATTACAAAGAAATAGCCACACTGTGCTTAGAGCAGCACTGAAACAAGCTGTGTGTACTGAAGAAGCTACCAGCACTGCAATCAACACTATAGGCTCATTTTTTCTCCAGAATGGCACTTGCTCTTGGAAAGTATCAAATCCCTTTCACCTGTGTCCATAAATAATAATGTAACCCAGTGGGCATTTATATAAAAGGAATATCTAAAATTCAGGGGCTTGAATTAATATAAAATTTAGTGGCTCTGGAGGCTGGGGCAGGAGAATCGAGAGTTCAAAGCCAGCCTCAGAACTTAGTGTGGTCCTAAGCAACTTAGCAAGACCCTGTCTCTAAATTAAAATATATATACATATAAAGATCTGGGCTGGGCTGAGATGTGGCTCAGTGGTTAAGTATTCTATACCTAATAATAATCATAATAATAATATAAAGCCATAAAATAAGAAAGAGAAAGAATATAAGCAATAGATGTGAACTTAGAAAAAAAATAGTTTTGATGTGGAACAGAGATTAGCAATTCACCTCAACTCCTTAAATTCACTGGTTTCCCTAAGCCATAGAGGCCAGGTGACAAAAGTCGGAGACCTTTAAAACTGCTTTAGTTCATTTCATTTGGCTACTGTAACAAACTATCACAAAGTTGATGGCTAAAAAGAAAGGAAATTAATTTTGTCACAGGTTTGAAGGCCAAGTCTTAATCAAGTGTCCCTTAACTAAAATCCAGGTGTCAGCAACACCATTGTTAGTAGCATTTTTTTTCTCAGTTCTTCTTCCTTGGGTTAACCAGTGGATTCTTAAGTATTATTTTTCATTGAAATGGTTCCATATTTGTGACATTATCAAATTTTATCAAACATCAAAGCTCTAGGGAGAATGCATTTCTTGTTTTCCAGTTTCAGGTAGTTGCTGGCATTCTATGACTTACTCCAAATCACTCCAGTTTCTACCTCCATTTCAACCTTTTTCTCTTCTGCTTGCATGAACCCTCCTTTGGCCTCTGTCTTATAAAGATGTGGGATAGCATGTAGTGTCCAAGCTCACCAAGCAGTATACAAACCAAAACACTACATATTATATGATTAAATGCAATTCTGATATGACAAACTTATTTTCAAAGCAAGCTACTGGGAAAGCTGACATAGAGAAAGAGTTGCCTCATATATCTTGCTTTTTTTTCCCAATCTTTTTTTTTTTTTTAAGTAGTGGGTTGGTTGGTTTGCTCTTTTGTTGGGGAGCAGCTGTGTGTTTCAGACTGGTATAATTATGAAGATAAGGTTTTGCACCTTGGGAATTTATTGAAACTTTCCTGGTCCCAATTCCTGAATCTTTGACCAGAGGTTTGAGTCAAAGTTCATGAGTGGTCAAGTACAGCTTTTCATAGTGTCCAAACTGAAAATGCATTGTTCATTCATGTAGCAAGAGTTCAATTCATGCATAAGCACATTAAACACCACTAGGCATTGTTGTTGATGCCATTGGACATGCCATTGTTGATGCATGTCCAATTTTTGAAGGGTAAAAATTATTCATATTGTGTTATATGTCAGAGGAAATTTATTTTAGATGCTAAAAGAATTTTGCATCTCAATGAGTGCACAGGAGACTAGACCTTATTAAACTATTTCAGACTAGAAGGAGCTGTGGCACCTTGGAAATTTTTCTAAGTTTCCAGGTGCCCTCCGGAGAGGTTCTGCCTACAATACTTGCTGAAAAAAAACAGGGGTCATGAAAATTGGTCATGTGAGAACAAGGAGGATGTGTAGTATATCCAAGATACAACTAAAGTTTGCTTTCTAGAGAATTTTAAGAAATTAAGCAGGTTGAACTTGTGTACCTGCTCAACCTGTCATTAATAAAATGTCAGGAAACTTCACTGAATCTCTACTCTTCATTCAAAGTTCCAAGAAATCAGAACAGTTCAGAATAAACAGAGAGCATCTGCACCCTGCATGCATGTTAGCATCCTCTTTGAAGCTTCTAAGATTGCCAATGCCTGGACCCTGAATAAATCCAGTTACATTGGATCTCTGGGTAGGCAGTGCACAGGCATCAGGAGCTGCTCAGATCCCCCAGGCAATTCTAGTGTATTCTAGGGTACATTGGACTGAGAGCCAGTCCAGTAAAATTTAAACACCCACAAACCTTAACCTCATTGGAAGAGAGGCTGCTTGAATAGAAAATATATATAGGATCTTGGCTGACACTAATTAAACCTGAGCAAATCTTGATTTAAAAATAAAAGGTAAAATTACAAAAGCAAAAAGAAAAACCCCCAAAGAACACACAAAACCTAGACAAAAATGCTCTGGGAGAGCTTATACCTTGAGGAGTGACCTTCAAAATATTTGTATCTAATCTCCCAAGTGTGTGTGTGTGTGTGTGTGTGTATGTGTGTGTGTGTGTGTGTGTTTCTTGATACAGTTAGGTGAAGTAGATAAAGGCATGTTTCTGATTGACTTTGAAATGAAGAAAAAAAGTCTATTAGATCTCATGTTGTTCAACCAAGAAAAGAACCTGGGCGAGGAAAAGGGACAATATACAATTTTCAATCTTAAGGATTAGAGCACATTCCTCAGGTATTATGTAGGTTAAATACTGATGACTCTGACATCATCGTGTTCCTAAATGTAAAATTATAGTTCAATGAGGAAGATAATTAAAGCACTTCAAATACTAGATGCCAGGACTCACCAAGCAATTATAAAGTCTAAGGAAATGAAGTCCCAAGTTCTCCAAGACGATTAGCATTAAAGCAGAAGGAGAGATTTATGCTGACATTCAAATTTAAGCAAAATGAGAATTCTAAGTAGTTTCACAAACCTTTACAAGTATGATGTTTGATTCTATGCATTTACCACACTGTTTTAATCCAGAAATTTCTTGGTTTCTATAGTCTTTTCTTAAAGAAATAAATATCATTGAATGAACAGTTTACAGAGGTGCTAAATGAACCTACGTTCTCAAAAGCTGATCATACATGAGAACAGAACCCATAAATATATACATCTTAGTTTATAACCATCCTTTTAAGATACGTAAAATTGTTTTATTATGATCTGTATTTCAAATTCATTAGCTGCATAATTTCCAGAATACACTACAGTGAGGGATGTGGTAGAGTATATTAGCAAATTTTCTAGTACTAGTTTCTTGTTCTTTAAATACAACCTTAGAGAGTGTGTTTGGCCAAGAAAGAACTGCTAATTATCTATAAACTCACAATAATCTTTAAACTTCCAAAGTAAACAGTTATCAGGGGAACACTCACCCTTCTAGCTCTAAAACCTGTAACAAACTGAAAGGAGTTGGGTGACGACTCAGTATGTTGAGGTCAATATCCATTTAGGGTAGATCTTCTGGGAATGTCTGTTCTCCTGTCTAGTTGATGCCGCAGTCTGGCTGGGCAAACTAAGGGGGAGGGGGGTGATGAGCAACTTGTGAAGATTGATACAACATGAGCAGGAGCCGCCTTATTACCGGACAGAGAGGTATATATACTTAACTAATTACACACAGCTTAACTTAATTGACATAATCTAGACACAGCAGTCAGTCATTAAGGAATCTCCACACTTAATGGCTCGCTGGCGTTACTTCACAAGCCACTCCTCTTGGCAAAGTGCCAGGCACCATCTTGACTTGTCTGTGGCTCTCAACAAGTTGATGCAGATTATACTAAGCAATTATGAAATACCTAGAAAAATAAAATACCTCTTCTCTGTTCTTGGTAAGGTTAAACTGTGATCTGTCTTCTCATGAATATGCTAAGCCCATTTCCCACTACAAATGCAGTATAAAATTATTGATAAATGTTTATGATTTTTAAAAAATGGATGAAAACATATTGTCCAAGAACCTTAGTCTAAGCTCCATCGTTGTCATGATTGAGATGTGGAACGTCCTCAAAGCAGCAGTCAGAGGTGGGACTTTTGGGAAAAATTGGATCCTGAGGGCTTTGAACTGATGAGTGAACTAATCTGTGGATAACTTAATGGACTATGGGGAGTCAGTGGTAGTAGGTCAGGGCAGGAGGAAGCAGGTCACTAGACTAAGAGTATGCTCTGGAAAGGTATTGCTTGTCTTCTGACCCCTCTCCCCCATCTCTCTCTCTCTCTTTCTCCACCTCTCTTCTCTCCTCTCTTCCTCAGTTTGTTGGATGCAGTAATCTAAGCACCTTCCTCCACCACTTCCCACCATGATAGTCTGCCTCATCTCATGCTCAAAGCAATGGAGCCAGCCAACTATGAACAAGGATCTCTGAAATCATGAGCCCAGATAAATAATTCCTCCTCCAAGTTCTTCTTCTAGATATTTATCACAGAAACAAAAAGCTAACCAACACAATAGTTTAGCAATAAGCAGTTGTAAAATATCTAGTGTATATTAAGCACTGCATTAGGTTCAAGGGCACAGAGTTGAATAAGATGTTTTAGAACAGAAACTACATGTCATAATTATAATATTTCATAATGACTTATAATAAATGAATATTTCACATGTGCCTACTTTCAATGGAAGTTCAATTTTGGGGGGCCTATCTCTACAAAGCACAATTGAGAAAATGTTGAAGGGACAGTAAATGCTAGTGTCAGTATAAATGCTGGCTAAGAGGAAGACTGAGTTCAAATTCTGAATCTTTACTAGTATGGTTTCAATGTCGTTTTGATTTTCTTAACATTTCTAAACCACAATTTCCTATTCTATAAAGTGGGAAAATAATGATAGTTGAGTTTTATAGGGTCATAGTAACATGTGATAATCTACATCTGGAACAGATTAAAACTTAAAGCTACTGCTATTATATTCAATGGTAGGGCCTCATTTCAAAACACGAAAGCTCAAGGATGATAATTTCTTTGTAGGCAGTTGAAACCAATTTCAGATCCTGTTTGCTGAGCAATTTATATGAAATTGAGAAAATGTCAGTGTTCATGTGAACATTCTTTGGGAATGATCACATCATATAAAGGAGAGAAAAACCAAGGCAGCTTGTGGGGTACTTAAAGCTCCAACAGGTCTCTCAACTGCTGTCACTATTATTATGAATCACTTATTGTTACCATTTCATGGGGAGAAAAGAAAATAGCAAAATGCTAGTTACAAATTTCCAATTTTTTAGAATCATGGGAAGAAAAGTGATGAACATCACAATGACTCCCCCAGCACTCTGGACTTATTTAAATGAAAATTCTAACAGCTATGAGAAACCTCAATAGCACATCTCACTGCCACCACTTAATTAATTTATTCATTTACTCACCTCTTCAATATCTCACCTTTTGATACTGTTATAATGGCAATTATCTTTTAAGGGGTTTTGGATGATACATTCGGTCAACATGTGTATATATTTATACATACACAGAATAAACTTATCTTGTGAACATTACCTTGCCACTGCTTTCTGAGCCCTATTATTCAAATTGTGAATTGCTAGGTTTGCTACCATCACCAAGTGGTACACCCTGATATCCCCCAAACATTTTAAATATACTCAACTCTTCTAGGGACACGTTTGCACTATGGGATCCCCATTTTGAAGTGACAAGTTCTGAGCATGATTGGAGCAGCATTTGTAAACCTCCACATTCTCCTGTGATCATTTTTCCCTATTGCCTGTGCATCTTGTTAGTGTTAATGCTTGAATCCACACCATTAGAGCAGTAACACAGCTGCTGTCATTCTCGGTTATCTAGGACTCCTGCTCAGACAGATCCGCTCAGAGAGAATGCCTCTGCCCTCCACTTTATCACCCAGAGACAAAAACTTAAAAAGAACCTACAACTAATTATTTGAAATCTTCCCAGGTCTCACAGGACAGGGCCAATTGCCTCTGCAGACTCAGAAAAAGAGCTGAACTAAGGAAGATAGGACAGGTCAGTTTTGATCAAAACTAACGTTCAGACAGGAAGACCCAATTAGGATGACAGCAGAAAGGGAGTGCAGGATGCCAGAGAAGCAGGTATCTTAGATTATCTTTTGTTTTCAATTTGAGCCTGACAAAATTATAGGTCAAAAATCCCATTGTAATCCACAGTTCCATCAATTTTTGTTTATCATTTTAAACATTTTTCCCCTGTATCATTTCAGGAAACAAAACAGAGATTATGCCTAATATGTATGCAATGAACTAAAGTGTGATAAGACATTTTAACAAGAAAAATAAAGAAATATCTTTCATTGCTTCAGAAAAAGTTTGATTACTAGAAGCTTTAGAAGTTTTAATTGGGAGCTAACTCATTTAATACATGCATCTTGAGATTGGTTAAAGATCATTTCAGTGCTTTGATTTGGGTAAGAAATGAAGGAATGCTCACAAGTGAAGCCCTCAACAGGCAACAGATGAACTCTAGTTCTCAAACATGCCCTCACTTGGGAATCAGTGGGGACTTCTAAAAACAGCTAGCTCAGGATCTGCTCCAAATATTCCTACCAAGATGATAGGGGAGTAGCCTGGCTGTATGGACTTTTAAAAAATTTAAACTGGGGCTGGGGCTCAGTGCTTGCATAGCATGCGCGAGGCACTGGGTTTGATCCTCAGCACCACATAAAAATAAATAAATAAAGGTATAAAAATTACAACAATCTTAAAAAAAATAAAGATATTTTAACTGATACATAAGAACATAAAATTACATTTTATGTATTTATTGGGTACCTCATGATTTTTCAATGTATATATGTACTGTGTAATATTTAATGAATTTAAACATATGTGTCTCCTTAGTTACCATTTCTTTAAGTTGAAAACATTAAAACACTTTCTTAAACTTGTCAGATGATTCTACTATGCAATAAAATTCAAGAACACTTGCTGAAAATATGTGTTTATTTATATATTTCAAATAATACCAATTAAAATCAATCATATGATGTGAGTTGGAATGGTTTGTGACCTGAAAGAAAAAGAGTTTTTGAACACAGGATTATTTGCAACAAAGAAATAAAAAAAAAACCTATTTTAGTAACAGAAATCTATTAGCAATTAACTATACCAAAGGGCCTTACAATATTGAGTATTGAAATGAAAAGAACCTACTATGCTTAGAAGTTGAAATATTGTAAAAAAATCATTGTAAAACATATCTATTAAATTTCACAGGAATTGACATATTAAAGATTGTAAGATGCTTCATCATGTTATGCCACAATAAAATAAAAAACCCTTTCAATTAAATTGTCATTCACTCTCAATCATGAAAAACATAAAAAGCAACAATGAAGCCTAGAACTATTAGCCTAGAACCTAAATCACTGTAATGTCGGCTTTAGAGGTTAGTAGCCAGGGGAAACAATCAAACTTTTCCTCATACCAGGAGAATGGTTGCAGGAATAGTGAACATAAAGTACAATTTTGAGGAATTGTACTTCTCTCTCCAGTGGTGAAGTTCCAAAAGACAGTAGGTGACTAGCAGAAGTTAATGGGGCCTGTGTGACAATACAGAAATAGTCATCATGCAAACACTGAGAATATGATTATTTCTCTATCATTGAGAAAGGATTTAAGTGATAACATTTTTTTTAAATATAAATAAATGATTTTAACTCTATATCCTAGTAAATTAGGAAATTTTGTGGGACAATTTTATAGCCAAATAAAATATCTGGGACAAAAATAGTCAAGGATTCATTTTTGTTGTTGTTGTTGTTTGCTTCAGAAGAACATATGACATTGACAGCTTTCCATGACAGATTTACTGTTGGCACATGTCTTTTTCATCACCAAATCCTCCCATCTGTTGACATGGTATTTCTTCTTGAAACACATCATTTATATTGTGTAAAAACAGCAAAGAAACTGTTAAGTGTAAACTCCCAAGATAAATGTTTACTTGTATACTGAGATGTGCATATACATAATCAATTCTTTACCCAAACCCATTTAAAAATGAAAATTTGAAGGAGATATAAGGTTTATTTTTACATTTATGTGAGCTTTGAGTTAAAATGTTTACAAGTAGAAATTTAAGCATTCATTTATTATGTAATCACTATGCACCAGGTGTCATTGTATGCACTAGGTATAACAGCAGTGAAGGAAAAAAAAATGAATTCCCTATTGTCAAGTTTTCTTATTTTTACATATTATATAGTTAATCAAAGTGTCACTGTTTTCATCCACTAGTAATAGAACACTCCAGTCATACTGGTTTAAATGTAAAGGAGACAAAGTACAAAGTTCCCCTTTACAGATCCTGGTGTTCCAGCTTGAGTTGACTCTGGTTCTGTCCTCTTCCACAAGTGGCTGCAGCAAATGTGGCTCTCAGATCAATAACAAGAAAAGTCTAAAAAGAAAGAGAAAGTGGCTTCCGAAAGTATTCCCAAAGGATGTCCAAGAACTTTCTCAAAAAATTCCCTTAACCTCATGTTCCCAGCACTTGCATCTGTCTGTCCCCTATTGGCATTACCAGTCTTCACAGCATTGCTACTATTTTAATGCAATTACAAGATGAATTGTTTCTTAGCCAATCGCCAGGAAAATGGTGTAGGAGAAAGAAATCTACTTTTTCCAATCTTAGGTTCTTGGCTGAGGACCTGCAAGTAAAGAAGAGTACCAAGAGAAAAACATTCAAAGGATACACATTTTAGAAGAGTTCATGAGGGAATGATCCAAAGAAACAGGTAAATCTGTGTATTTTTTATGCCAGTTTTGACAGAAGTGGATAGTTGTGGAGAAGTGTGATGAAGGAAGTGGATACATCTAATGGCAATAAATCAGAGGGAACTTAGCCAGTTCTGCCTCATCAGATTCTTCTTGTCTCAGTGAGTCTTTACAGAGGAGGATATTCCTTTTTCCTAGTTATAGGGAAAGCAACCATTTGAATGACAATCTTGGACTGTGAGAGGAGAAGTGAGGGAAGGAGCCAGGGAATGGCCTTCCTAGGTCTTGTGACCTGCTGCAGGCACAAAAAAGAGGGGAGGGTGAGAAGGACCTTCCTCCTACTGTTTTTTTTTTTAATATTAAGGTGCCATATTTTGGGGTAGTATGTCCTCAAAGTGTGGGTAAGACTATGTTTGGACTAATCATATCAACTTCTGGCCATGAGTATAGTTTCTTCTACCTGGGACACACGGGTCTTCCAATAAATGGCTAGATACCTGAGCAAATGATACCTTTAGGAAGGAAGATAAGGGAGTGAATATTTAGTGTGTAAAACAACAATGTTCATTAAATTTTCTTGGCTCCATGGATTGTAATACTTAAAAATTGCAAACAAATTATATGCTCATCAGAGGAAAAATTATCAAAATATATGATATCCATATGGGTAAATTAATTTAATAGTAATTGAATTAATTTAATAATCATTATGACAACAATTTGTATAAAATGATACCATTAATAAATTTAAAATAACAGAACAATAATGTCACTGCTGATATGAATGTTACAAAAGCAGATAACTTTAGAAAGAACACAACACTTCTTTAAAGTCAATAAACCTATTCTAATTGTTTAACTGACAAGTTTGAAAAATAGATCTTAGATATAATAATTTCATTTTGTTGAAATCTTTTATGTTTACATAAATTTTTTTATTAAACAAATTAACTCTCATAAACTGTATTTAATATCCAGTTATTGCAATTTAGGATATAAAATTTTGTTCTTTAAAAGTTCTGCTTGAAAATTTTTCATATCTTTTGACAT
Organism: Ictidomys tridecemlineatus; assembly: GCF_052094955.1. Taxonomy (NCBI): domain Eukaryota; kingdom Metazoa; phylum Chordata; class Mammalia; order Rodentia; family Sciuridae; genus Ictidomys; species Ictidomys tridecemlineatus. Next base: position 180,761,489 of record NC_135478.1, on the reverse strand, counting down.
TCTATAGTAATGATACTTGGATTTTACCTTGGTTTTAGCTAAACAGTTACATTAAAACTTCACCATCTCATTTTGGATGAAATTGTCCTTTGAAAGATCTTTATTGAATATGTATGCAATACTTGTGCATATGTGTGTCTACATTTATATATATTTACAAGTATTTATGTTTGTATGCATACATGTGTATATAGTGAGAGAGAGAGGAACAAAGAGAGAGAAGAAATTCTAGAAAGCTTTTTAATAGTAAATATCCCTGCAATATCATTAGTGGGGAATTTATTTCTAACATTTCTATTTCAATAATTTTATTTTTAACATTTATTATATCTCTAATGGGGAAAATTCAGTGATGAGACAGCATGGTAGATTTTGGTTTGGGAAGGTAAAGGCTAAATTCTTCTTGAGGATCTATTAGCATATGTTCACACTGCAGCAATCATGGAATTAACTGAAAGTGAAGGTGAAAATCCCATTCGGTCAGTTACTCAGTTAATTGCTCTGATGTGAGCATAGCTTTAGTTTAAGAAACCTATAACCTCATTATAAAGGGCAAGTAGGTCAGGGCATTTCCTCAGCAAACCAATTTAGAAGACTTAAGTGGGCTGTTCCATAAGTCAAGAAAAATAATCAGTTTTTGAAAAATTATCACTTAAAGGTAGAGTATGCTTAATTACTACTGGACATGAACCTCAGAACACAGACATATCAATCACCACAGAGGAAGAGCAAATGGAGCATACTTTCCTCTATACTGAGGAAGGCTGAGTTTACTCCATTACACTGAGTAAACATTTATTGACTGTCCAGTAGTGGTGCCTTTAGTTTCAGTCACCAATAAACACTTTAACCTGCTCATCAGACATGAAGGAAGCATCAGAGATGCCAAAGATGGAATGGGCACTTCCTACAGGCATGTGGACTTTAAGGATCCCAAAGGATTTGGGCCCATAGTTTCACACCAGAATTGACCCCAAATCCCTTCCTTTATTCCAAGGACTTCTGTTTTACTGTTTCTGCCTTTTCAGCTATAAAGTGGGAGCTTTTTGATGGCTACCTCTGCTAAGTCATGAAGTTCTCCAAATTGAGTTATAAATTCAACCTCCAGGAGCTCTTGCTTAGTCTCTAATGATGTTAAAATTTAATGAAATCCAAAGATACTAATGTTGTGTCGTGTTCTTCTTCCTTCCTTCTCTCCCACCCTTGTAAATTTGGCATTAAATTTGCAAAGACAAGAGGATGTGGGCTTTTTTTTTTTCTTTGCATTTTCTGCATCACTGAAAATTGCATAGAATGAAATGGATCTATTTCCCATAAGGGAAAAAAAATCAGAACTTTTTTTTTTCTTGTAGTTCTGTAGCACAAGTTTCCTATTGACTGCATACTCCATGTTAAAATACACTTTGGATATATTTCAACTTATGATATGGCAGCAGGAGAAATGTGTGTTAATCAAACCTCTGGATTAATTTCAACCTCTTGGGATAAGAACAGGAGGAAAACCATGTGTTTTTTGTTGTTTGTTTGTTTTTAACTAAACTACATGGGCCAACTTACTTAAGGGTGATTCATTTTTTAGCTACTGTAAATCAATGTTTTTAGATAGGAATTAAGTTTATTTCCAAAATTATAGGATCCAATTTATAAGAATACAACTTTGTAATAGCACTTAATTTTAAATTTATTGTTTTTAGCCAGAAATATTGTTACATTATAATTTTATTATTATTTTACCTAATAAAAACTGATGGCAGTTGACATTAAATATTTGTTAATGAATAGTCAAGCTCTGCATTGATCTACTTAGCTCCATGACTCTGAATCCCATGGAGTAGTTCATATGTCCCAGGATTTTGGACCTGCCCTAAGTTCTGGAAGCAATCCTGCTCCTAGATATGAAGAATTGTAAGTCAGAATTGTTTTTTCCTTTCTGATATTTGAATTCCATTCTAATAAATGATTTGTTACTTCATTCACTTGCTTTGAAGAGAACTACTAAAATGTGATTTCCAATAGGGTTTTGTCTTTCTTGTCTCCCTTTACTTGAGAACATCACATATGCAACTATTCCATGCAATTTTCATTATGTATATGATTTCAAAAGTAGCATTACTCTTATGTGTATGTGAGGTATATATATATATTTTTTTTCAGTCATGTAAGTGCTGTGTGTATTATCCTCTACATTATGTATACCGTATACAGCTTAATATATAGGTCCATATAAGCCAGGATGTCATAAAAGATATTATCAAGTCCATGTTGACCAAATGAATTTTGCCTTGTGTTCTGAATTTAGAACCGAAACTATGTCTTCTGTGTTAGTTTTCTATGGTTGCTGTAACAAGATAATTACAAAATTAATGAATTTTAAAAAGGCAATATCTGTCTTGAAATTCTGTTTGGCAGAATTCTGATATGGGTCTCATAAATAAAACTATTGGCAAGACTACTTTTCTTTCCTGTGCTCTTTCCAGCTTCTCGAGGTTGCCCACATTCCATGGCTTGTTGCTCCTTTAGCAACTTCAAAGCCAGCCAAGCAGTTTGAGTCTTTTATAACTATTATCTCTCTGATTTTTTCTGTACCTTTTTTCTACTTTTAAGAACCATTGTAATTATATTGGGTTCACATGGATAATCAACAGTCACCTTCCCATTTCAAGGTCTTTACTCTTAATCACATTTACACAGTCACCTTGCCACATAAATTGACATATTCACAGATTCTGGGAATGAAGACATGGATCACTTCAGGACCCATTATTCTGACTACCAACACTTCCATCATATGTTTCTGGCAAAAAATAGTTGCTGTAGAAATTGTGTCCTGTCTTGCCTCTCTAGGGCTGTGTTGGTGTCTTTCAACTAAACACAGGTTTTCACAACTGTCTCCTCTACCTACTGATGAATTTCCTTCTCCTCACTCTCCTTCTATGCAAGATCTGCTGCTTGGAACTCTTCATATCACCCTCTCAGAGTGGAAGTAGGACTTTATCTTCCTAGTATGGTAACCAGCCCCTGCTGAACTCCTGATTCCCTCAACACTTCTCTAATGAGCATTTCATCCAACAAGTTTTCCCATTATCCACAGTGCCTACTCCAAACCTTCTTCACCAAGCTCCAGTTTCTATTCCTCTGTCATGATTATTGTGGTATGGCACCCAGATCCCTCCTCAGTGAAGGAATTGTGGCCCAGCAGTGGAGAGAGTGGTCAACAGATGACATTCAGGTACCAATCCCTGGTTCAGGCATGACTGTATTGGAGTGACACACATTTGAATGACTAATGTGGGAGATGTGAAGGCCTGGTTAGCTCAGCCCACCTCAGAACAATCCTGAAAGTCCCTTGTAGTTCTAGACCTCCCCACAGAAGAGCCCTCCACCATGCTAAACTTCTCCCTCTACCCTATTCTGCTCCCTTCCACTGCTTCCATGGGGCTTGATAGTAACAGTACTCTTTAATAAATGTTCTTCAAGCTTGTCTTTGTTAGAAACTCTGCTTTACAGCAAAGCCAACCTTAAACTTCCTCTTAGGAAATGATTTACCTTTTACACTAGCTGAAATATATATATTTGTCCTTGTAAGTTTCAACCTAAATATTCCTTTCTCTTTAAGGTCTTTGACAACCCATAAGGCAAACTGAGTTATTCCTCCCATGTTCTCTCATATCAAATAAGACCCGAAAATAAGGCCCCTGTCATCTATTTATGAAATATCATAACTCCATGAGACATTGTGTACTAAACTAGTAGACTGTGTTATTCTCCTTTATTTACCAGAACATATGTTCCCAATGAGCAGGCAGCATGTTTTTTCTTGTTAGCAGACTAACGTCTAAGGTAGATTTTGTCATAAAGATACCTAACAAATATTCTTAAATAATTTTAGGAGTAGATGGTCTGCCATCATTTCACCCCAAAGTTTTCTTACATTGTCTCACACATGAGCTTTTGGGGGAACAACACATTTCCAAATCATAACATGGTACCACACATCAAGTCTAGTTTACACAAATATGTGTTCCACTCATTTCCTGGCTCCCATCCAATTGAATTTTCCTACAAGATTTAGGAACAATAAAGAGTCTACATGCTTCTAAAGTAGATTGTATTTTTATCATTTAAAATGATTTTGCAGCTGGGCACAATTGTGCACATCTGTAATTCCAGTAGCTCCGGAAACTGAGGCGGAGGATCACAATTTCAAAGCCATCCTCAGCAACTCAGTGAGGCCCTAAGCAACTCAGTGAGGCCCTTATCAACTTAGTGAGACCCTAAGCAACTTAGTGATACCCTTATCAACTTAGTGAGACCCTGTCTCAAAATAAAAAATAAAAAGGACTGGGTAAGTGTCTCAGTGGTTAACACCTTAGGCTCAATCCCTGGTACCTGCCCTTCAAAAAAACAAGATTTTACAGTTATTTTTACCCAAATGTTTCTTATAGATTGATCCCTAGAACTCAGTCACTTTTTCATTCCTCCCTATTATCTAGATAGGTTAGACCTCGTGCTGACTTATCATAAAATTGTAAAAATCAGTAATACAAAGCCATAATTTAAAAAATGATAGTATCACCCACCTATTATTAGAGGTAGAATTTTTTATATTAATGAAACTGATTCCTTGGAAAGTAACTGTACTCAATCAGAAAAAGTAGAATGTCATCTTGCCTTCTTAAAAAAGTTCCAAACCTACATTTAATTATAACTCTTCTCTTTTATTTCAATTGCTAAACAATTTGATTTTCCCTCTATTACATTATGTAGCAGTAAATAATACACACAGAACCACCATGGAGAAAGGCCTTGAGCTTAATTGTTATGATAAAATTCTTTTCTTTCTTATCACATTTATGTCTACCCTTTCTACCCCAATGCATTCCTTACCTCCTTTCCTTTGGTGTGTATATGCTTTCATTGTTCCAGGGTTGGAGCCTTCTGGAAAACTGAAGCAGCCTGAAGACTTCCCTCCAAATCTCAATTCTTACAGATTTTATGGTTAGGAGAAATTATCCTTGTCTTCCTGAGTTTTGGAACTTGCTCTGGGAAAAGGGTCACAAAAGATTTCCCCTTCATAGTAACTTGGATTCCTATTGTTGACATCATTTGGGGCCTGCCTTTCTCATGCAGACAACAGGTAGTTTGCTGAGAAATGTGACATATCCAGTCCATTTAAACCAGGAGTGGCTGCAGGTACATTGCTTCTTGGGTTCAGCACAGTTGACCCATTTTATAGAATTATTCCCTTAACCTTATGTCCCCAGCACTTGCACCTGTCTGTCCCCTATCAGCATTACCAGCCTTTTGCAGCATTGCTACTATTTTAATGTGATTACCTGTTAATTTGTAATCTTTAGGAGGTAATTCTGCTTGGGCCCAGGAGGTACCTGAGCAGTTTTCAATCTCCCAATGATTCATATTTCTAAAATCCTGATATTTGCTCTAAATTTCTTTATCCATTATTCCAGGTTATTACCTCTCCCGGTAGGACTATGACCATGTCTTTGCTCCATTTTATATTTTATTCAGACCATCTAAAAGAGGTACATGCAAGACTCGGAAACACACCTGAAAAGCATAAGTGTCCTGAGTTCTGACATCAATAGGTAGTGGTCCAGCTGCTATCATGTTATCCACCTGTTTTTTCTAGAACCTGGAGACAAACTTCACTCCCAGAAAAAGTAATGGCATTTTTCTTTGTTATCCCCAAAGCTAAAGAATATAGTTCATGATGCTATCTGGACACGGGTAAATCTTAAAATGTGAAATATCAAAACAAATAATAGAAAGAGGTAGAAAATATGTGTTTAAGTCAAACAGCATGGAAAATAAAAATAATGATCTTATTATAAGAAGAAGAAATAATAATTCTTAAAATAGGAAGAAATGCCTTATTTCTAAAAAAAAAAACCACATTTATTTAGTTGAGAGATTACTATGTAAAGTGATATTTAATGTTAAAGATAGAAGGAGATAAATAAGTATAAAACAGACTTCATAATGATGGAATTGATTTAGACAGAAATGACAATCAGAACTAATGTACACGATTGAGAATCCTTCCAGTTGGGCTTGATACTATTGCTGGAACATTCCTAGAGTATTTAGACTAAAACATATCTGCAGTTGAATGAGATGGAGATGATGATGAGGCTGCAATGAGCCACATAGAGAAATCATATTTTTTTTCTAATTAAGGATGGTGCTACAGCTGGTATTACTTACTTATAAATGTAAGAAAGATGGCTGAAAATAAGAATGGGTGACCTAAGGTTTGTTCCATACTGAGTACAAATTTTACTGATTCAGGCTGCTCATAAAAACCTGCTGTTGATAGCTATCTCTTTTTGGCTCAGAATCTGTGTGATGCCTCTCCAAAGTAAACACTTTGTGAATTGTGTTTCTCAGAGTTGTTCACTTATAGCTTTTCCTGAATCATCGCCTCAAGGATATTCAAGGATGTCCTCCTAACTCTCCTGAAAGAATTTCATAAAAATCTTAAACAAATTTTGTTAAAAGGAAGAATATAGCCTCATATTTAGTTTGGAATTCTTAGTATTATTTAAGTATTAATATTTCAGTTGAATTCAACATGCATGATCATATATACTAGAAGACATCAAACAGTTAATTTGTTAATGAAATAAATTAACTCAACCAACTTATTTGGTAACATTCTACTTGACTGTCTTAATCATTCAGGAAAAACCATCTTGGGAAACAATATTCAACAGTGAAAACATAAAATTAGTATTTAACAGTGAAAACATAAAATCAAATAATACATGAGATTTTGGCATAGAATTGATGCAGAGAAGTGAGGGGTATTTTTCTCCTTAGAATCCAGAAAGGTAATTTTTGAAATTGGGAGATACAGTTTAGGTCATACTTACAAGGTTCATAACATACATACATAGATCATTATAAGTTAATTGCCATGTCTCAGCCAGAATCAAGATATGAAATTGCTCTAATAGATTAGGTAAAAGGAAGAAGACAAAGCTCACAGCCCAGGGTAGCACTGAGACAATAGCTAAAGAGCCACAGATGACAGTCCTCTGGATAAAGAGGAAAGTTTCTACATACAGATTCTTTGAGCAAATGCTCTATAATTTTTCAAGAAATACTCCATTCAGAAAAACCATTGCTTCAAATTATAGAAGACAGTCTTCAAAAAAGAAAGATTATACAGAACATAAGTGTAGGCTATGCTCATTCTAAGAGCTCTAAAGATAACAAAAGACTTACATTTTTGTTATTGTTTTGCAATTCATTATAGAGCATTACCTAAATCCGTCTTTTCAAATTCATCTCTTGCTTCCTTTATTTTGAATCAAATTTTATTATCAAATAAAGTTATTTTTCACAAGTTCTTAAACATTTCTTACCCATGTGAAGTTTTAGAGAAAGCTGTGTCTATTTAGTTGTATTCTGTTTTAATAAAACCATTAAAAACAATTTGGAGCTAATATCTCCCAGTTGTCCTCTTCACTTTCATTCAGTGATTTTATCTTAAGTACTAGCCTGATTCCACATATGCTTATGATACATACAAAATTGGAAATGAGCAAGGTCTTTCCAGTCAAGCAGTTTCAAATATGTAGTAGGATTATTGATTCCTGTCATTGGATGGTATAGTTACTAGAAATATACTTTCTTAAATAACAAACAAAATTATCTGGTAAAATATTTTATTTTAAAAATGCATCTGAAAGTTTTAATCTCTTTGATTTCACACATTAAAGAAGTTTAGCCATAATGATTTTGAGTACTTTACTTATGTCTATTATTCATTATAACGAAATCATGAGGTTGTCATTATTATCCTCAATTATGGGATTTAAAAATCTGAGAGCTGGGGTGTGTAGTTCAGTGGTAAAGTGAGTGATCAATGTGTGTGACACTCCTGATTTAATCCCTAACACCAAAACACTAAAAATGTTTGATCTGAGAGCTTGGCAATGTATCCCAGGTTATACTGAGAATAAGAAGTATAGCTGGCATAAAGGAAGCCCATGCTCTTTCTTTGTGAAGCTTCTGCTAGTGTGAACCCGGAAAACATCAATGTACCTGGGAATATCACTGTCTAGACACTTTGTCATTCTATTGTGCAATTTCTCATTCTCACCTGATTCATATGCAGAAGGTCCTTAATGGATAATTATTAGGCTTAGGATCTTAAAGTGTTTTCTAAACAATGAAACATCTCCAGTGAGACTCAGAGGTATAGGGTACTAACACGAATAAGTCTTGGGGTGAGGTAAAATGGATGTAGTGTATACAAACCATAACATCATAAGTGCCAAAATAAAATTAAGACTAATCCATTTCATAATTTTAATTGAAAATCCTAAGGAGATTATCTTATCCCAAATTACTAAGCAATAGAATGAAAAAATAATGAAATGCAGGAGTGAGTGAATAGGAGTTAGCAGTTTGCCTGTTCAGGGCAGCCAGGGACACTCCTGAGATGTTACCAATTGATGTACTTGTATTCTACTGTGCAACATTATTTCATGATAATTATTAGAGTTATTTTGCAATGCAGTATTTATTAAAAATATTAAATATTGTATTGTCTTGAGCAACTAATAAAAAAGAAAAGAAAATACAACAATAACAAAAATATTAAATACGTGTATTTTGTTATTTATACTAGGACATGTGAAGGCATTGTATTTAAGTTTCTTGCTTTTGTTGAGTCTTAGTACAATTTTAGAGATTGAAGAGATGATCTGGTAAAACCCCCACTTTAAGATGATAGCTCATTGTGTTTATAAATTACTTTGGTAATATATCTTATTGATATTCTCATTGAATACTTATCAATATTTACTATAAGAAAGGTTATATCTGGTAGTATAGTTATTATCCTAAAAAAAAGTGTCATGGATCTACCCTTAGAAAAAGACAACAGCAATGCAGATAGAAGTTATGACCACATGGCTGCAAGAGTTAAAAAAAATAAGTACTCACAATGCTTCATGGTATTTAAAAGATGTGTATAATTTTAATACATAAAGATCAAGACTATGTCTAACAGAGGATACAGCATAAAACAAAGCATCAAACTTGTTCAGGGAAAACCAAGTAATATAATTTTGGTACAGAATACATTAAATGGATCCTTAAATATCATAACAAATGAGTACAAAATTTTCAAGAGCTTGAATAAATTTAGCTAGCATGTACTATAAAACAAGAAATCACTGAACATTTATAAAGGGAATTGGGGTATGTAATTAATGGTAATTTAGAAAGATATATGTAGTAATTTCTTTTCTTTTTTTTTTTTTTTTTTTTTTGGCAGGGGGAAGAGTACCAAGGATTGAACTCAGGGCCACTCAACCACTGCACCACATCCCCAGCCCTATTTTGTATTTTATTTAGAGACAGGGTCTCACTGAGTTGCTTAGGGCCTTGCTAAATTGCTGAAGCTGGCTTTAGACTCAGGATCCTCCTGTCTCAGCCTCTTGAGCCGCTGGGATTACAGACATGCACCACTTCGCTTGGCATATGTAGTAATTTCTTGAAGTAATTTCTTGTACTAATCAGTAGAATGGACAGAAGATAAGGGAACACTTGTTGGGGAAAGGGAGAGTAAACTAGAGTGATGACAAAAGGAATCCCAAGTCAGGTGGATGCAAAGCATAGAAGTAGGTGTGGCATATACATTTAAAAAAAATAAACAATGTAGCCAGATTGAAAACTCACTGGATTTAAGATTTAAATCAATGAATGAAGGAATAGTTCACAAATCATTTGAGCTTTCAGAAGCAATAATGTTAGATGTCAAGGAGTCACTTTGCAACTGAAATCCAAACAGCAGTACTCCATATCCAATAGACAGTTTGGAGCACAACGTGCCTTGAGCTTGGGAAAAAGCTTGTTAAAGAAGATGCTGATTTAGAAAATTAAAAAAGAAATGTTAGCTAAACTAACTCAGGGGCAATTACATCAACCAAATGCCCACGGAGTAAGAAAACAACCTCAGTAGAGGTAAGAAAGAGTAGCTTGGCAGGTTAGAAGAAGACAAAGAAATCAGAGGTATAAAAAGAACCCAGCTATTCTGGTGCTGGTTAAAAAATAAAAATGGTGCTTTCAAGGGCGACCTAGTGTCTACTGTGAACTATTGCAAAGATAAGAAAAGGTGCAGCTCTGCTGGTGAACTCCCTGCCTTGCCCCAGGAAGCTGTGTTCTCTCTGAGCCAAATTCACTGTCTTTTCCTGCAAGTATTTTTCTTGTTCCTGTCTCTTCTCTAGCTTTCATCCCCTGAACACCAATATTCTGGAGATGATGATACCAGGTTTTTAAACCAGGCAAGAGAGTCTAAGTATACATATTTTTCTCTGAATGTGGGTATATTCCAAATACTTTAAAGGAATAATTTCCAATTTCTTATCCAAGTGGTCTATGCTGGCTTTCTTAATCCAGTGCTGTTATTATATTGTCAGATCAACACAGACTCGTGTGCTAAATAATAGAATATATGATGAAGGATTAATTGGAAATTCAAAGAAAAATATTCAAGTTAGGAAAAGATAGAAATAGCTTTTAAAATAGCTGTAAACCTTAGAATCTTATTTTTTAAATTTTTATTTGTTCTTTTAAACTTAGCTATATAGTCAAATTCATAATGAACAACAGTAGTAGACATTGCAAAGTACTCTAGTACTTTTAAGCATTTAAGTGTGCTTCTTCCTTCCTTCCATCCTTCCTTCCATCTTCCCTTCCTTCCTCCCTCCTTTTCTCCTTTCTTTCTTTCTTTTTCATTCTTTTATTCCTGCCTAAATCTCAGGGCTACTTTTTATTGGTATACAGTGCTGATTGCGTGCAGGTGTATGCTTGCAATAATGTGTGTGTGTGTGTGTGTGTGTGTGTGAGAGAGAGAGAGAGAGAGAGAGAGAGAGAGAGAGAGAGAGAGGGAGAGGGAGAGAGAGAGGGGGGAGGAGAGAGAGAGAGAGAGAGAGAGAGAGAGAGAGAGAGAGAGTAGTTCATACTAATATTATCTCCATTGCTTATTTCAAAATGGCATACATAGCTCTGACAATTAGACCCGTGATAAAAAGTATTCTCATCTTTGCTAAGTTTATTGCATTAAACAATAAAGAAACACTACCAGGGGCTATTTGCTTTAATATTCTCAGAGGGAAGACTATTCATTTTCTGTCATTTCTTTCCTTCACCACACTTTGTAATAAAATAAAGCAAAGGAGGTGGATGGTCTGGGCACTTCATTTGCCCTCCTGGGTGCTTTTTTTCTGGCCTGATTGTCATTTCAGACTCCTGATCTGAGCTACTCTCCCTCCTCCCCGTGGTTCCCTGGCCCTCTCTGAGCAGGATCAGTAGTCAGACAGTCAACCACAGGTCTTCTTTCTTTTGAAAAGATCATTTATTCATTCATCTAATCACCACTTTTGTAAGTTACATAATTGGATAACAAACAAAAGTCTGGAAAAGCAACTTCCACTGGACTTGTGAATGTAATTATTTATGATTTCTTGATTAAGGCTATTTTTCTGTGTCTGTGTCTCTTCTTTTATATTGGCCTGACACACAAAAGAAATTAAATTACATTTCAGATAATTGATACCTCTACTTATCTTGGCAAAGGAAGGAGGACATTTTATTTATCTCATTACAATGTGAAAAAAAATGTAGTATGATTGAGGATATGGAAACTCTCTCATCTCAGCTCCCTGTAACCATTCTGATGATCTGAAAGCCTCTTATTAAGAGAATGCACTCTTTCAACACACACACCCACACACATACACTCATTATTTCAACAATTTTATATCCCATACAATCTACCTGGTCATCATATATACAGAAAGCCAAAACACATTATTACTTAGTGTCATTCAATTTCTAATGGAAAAGCTAAAACCTCAATGTGAGATGAAATAATCCATTGTGGTACTTATGAGGTAGATATTGGGGCAATATGAAGTAGTAATCCTAGAATAAGATATCAGTGCTAGCAAGAAAGGTACCCTGTTAACGTTGCATGTCTTTCTGAACTAACAGTAGAACATTAGGTACCTATTTATACATCAATGTTAAATATTTTCTGATTATACCCAAACTTATATGAAGGAAGCATTGGATAGTTAGTGAGTGTTTTTAATTGCAGATATTTTAAGCCAGGCATGACAGCATATGCTGGTAATCAAAGCAGGTAGGGATATTGAGTCAGAAGGATCAATAGTTCAAAGCCAGCCTCAGTAAATGCGAGGTGCTAAGACACTCAGTTAGACCCTGACTCTAAATTTTAAAATATACCAAAAAATTGCAGATATTTTAAAATTAAAAATATAAAACTAGTTCCTAAAAGTCGTACCATTTCAGATCATTTAATTAGCACTAGAGCTTTCTATCCTTTTCTTTAAATACAGAGTGAAAGTTATGCTAGGTGAAATAAGAGAACCACAGAGAGACAAATATTGCATGATCTCCTTCATATGTGGTAAATAAACAAATTAGTCAAATATATCAGTGGTTACCAAGAGTGGGAGACAGAGAAGAATGTGGGAACATATAGGTCAGAGGATATAAAGCCGCAGATATGTAGCATGAGCAACCTGTAAATCTAATGTATAACATGAAAACTATAGTTAGTAAGATTGTACTGTATTTTTGTATTTGTCAGATAGGTGGCTCTTTATCTGCCTTTGCCATAATAAAAGAAAAAAAATGTTTTAGTCAACATTTTTACTACTGTGATTAAAAAACCTGACACAAACAGTTTTAAGGGAATAAAATTTTATTTAGAAGTCTCACAGTTTCAGAGGTATCAGTCCATAGAAAGCCAATTCCATTCCTCTGGGCTAAAGGAGAGGTAGAACATCATGGCAGAAGAGTGTGGCATTGGGAAGCAGCTAACATGATGATCAGAAAGTAGAGAGAGAGAGAGAGAGAGAGAGAGAGAGAGAGAGAGAGAGAGAGAGAGAGAGAGAGAGAGACTCCACTGGCCAGCTATAAAATATATACCCCAAGGCCATGCCCTCAGTGCCCCCCTCCTTTAGCCATACCTTACCTGCCTTTAGTTACCACTTAGCTAATCCCTATCCGAGGAATCAATGCAATGATTGGGTTAAGCCTTTTACAACCCAATCAATTCTCTTTTGAACCTTCTTGCATTGTCTCACTCGGGAGCTTTTGTGGGATACCTCACATCCAAACCATATCAACAACTGTGTAAGAGATAGATATGTTCACCATAGTTACCATATATAAATATCTGTTTTGCCCTCATCCCAGTTCACTAGGACAGGAGTATTGCTTGCTGGAAGACCAAAGAAAACACAGAGGCAGCATGAGAGACATAAGGTTTATTGAAAATGCTTGGCAACAGACATGGACATACAACACTTCCATGCCTCCTGGTGTTTTGTCAAGAAACACCTTATCCCTCATGATGTTGCTCCAGAAAAGAGTGTCTATGTTACTCTAAAGCTTACTTCAGTCATGACCTGCTAGGTGTATGGCCCTAGTCTTCTCTACAGTGCCTTCAATTCACACCAACTACCACAGGGAGAGGGGCTTATAAGTTAGGTAACAGCAGCAGTGACATTGTTAGTTGGTTTAATCTACTTTTTTTCCATGTATGACCAGCATTCCAAGGAGCAGCTGTCCTGGTGTGTGCAAGAAAGTTCATGCAATTAGTCTGTCCTATTGCATTGTACATGGGAAACAGAGTCAATGTTCATCAAGGTAGTATTTATTTGGATATTCTGGTCTGATCCCTTCTTATTTTTCTCTTTACTTGGTTAGGTCTACCCAACAACAGAAAGGGGCATTTCAAGGACTTGGTAGTACACTGTCTTCCATTTTATTAAGTATGACACAGTATTATATAGCATCATGTTTTATTGAAAACAAATATGCACAGAAATTATGAATATGAGCTTTCTCCATGTAATAAAATCTATTTTTTTAAAATAGTAAATGAATAAATATAGATTCAGAGGCAAGCAAAAAGTAGCAGATTGGGACAGAGAATAGTTGCTTGAAATTTCATCCTTCCTGAGCAGCTCACTGTATGTCTTTTCCCAAGCCACAGAAATCATCATTCTTATAAATGCCATATGTCTTTTGAACACAGGATATTTTGTTGATTTTTCATTTTAAGAGTTTCACTTCACCAAGGTAGAAGGCATACTTGTTTCTCCAGCCTTGCTTAGAGATACAATACAGACACGTGGACATTGATCGCTTTCTAGGATGACTTAGAAGAAAATAGAATGAGACTGGGGGCATGGGGCATAACCGGAGGGTAGAGGAAAGCTGTAGAGAAATGGAGGTCTTTCAGGTAATAGTGGCAGAAGCCACTTGACCCACACAAGGCATCATGACATGGTATCCACTATTCATCTCTAGCAGAGATGAATGGTTAGCACACAGTTGACTTGAGTGTTCTTAACTAGGTGGCTTCCAAGCCAGTTTCTCTGTTCCTCCTAGAGCTTCTGTAAATTATCAATTATCCTTTAACAAATTTATTTCTCATCTAAGTTTGCTATACTATGTTGCCATATAAGAATTGTAACTAAAATATAGAATAAAGAACTTGCAGCTTCACATGCTGGTAGGCTAGTATTCAAATTCCAAATGTCAGTGAACAGCAGATCTTTAAGCAAAGTGAGGCTGATATAGCCCATTTGTGACTGTAGGGCATATGATGATGAGGCTTAAAGAGGACAGCTATGGTCAGCGCTACATACTGGAGGTGCAAATCCACTGGCCTAGGGAGAGTGGGTCTTCTAACTTACAAAAGAATTGATATCCATTCTATTGCTTAAAATCACACAACTTTATAAGTACGGGCAATTAATAAACATGTCTAAAATCATTGACATCAGAGAAAACCTGTCTATATTCTGTCTTGGACCAGTGGGCTTCCAGTTTACGCACTTAATATGATCTCTCACGCTGCTCATTTTCTCTGGGATGTTCAGCTGTAATAACCTCTTCTCCAAGAAGGATTTTCTGCCACCACCCTATCTATGAGCAGCAGGCAGTGAAAGTGGGGAAAACGGGACAAAGGAGAGTAAAAAATCAGACACAATTAAGGGGTTGGAGAAGGATAAACTTTATATTAGAAGACAAACTGAAATTTTTATGCAGATCAATCTGGATAGTTTTAGACAAGAAAATGACATATCTGGATCATACCAAATTGTTTTAAATGTGAAAATATAAAAGTGACAAGAATACAAATCCCGAGAAGTTTCCCTTTTTCTTTCTGAGAGATTGGAAAATGGAAATATACACACACATACACATACACATATATTCACATACTCACAATATATGTATATGTAATATATAAAATATAAGGAATTACTAGAATATATAGACATGTGTATTCTATTATATATTACATATTTCACAAGACATATAATATATATTGTTATATATACACTATTAAAGTATAATGTCATATCTATAATATTTTATAAAAATACACTGTGTATCTACATATATACACACACACATACACACACAAACACACACATATACACCATACATGGAGAAACTGGGAAATGGAAAATATATAGATATATACATTCTATGTGTATATGTTATATAATACATAAAATATATGTATAGTATATGTTACATATAATGTACAATTAATGTATAATATTACATATATATGTACTATATGAGTACACACACATACACCAAGGAAAGAAAATAGAATAATTCTTCTCCATCTTCTGAGGATAATGATGGAGTTTAGAGATAAAATAAATTTGCTGTTGGTTTATGCAACAAATAGTTTGCTTCAATAAATAAAAAGAGTACATATTTCTTATTTCCTACTGCATTGCTAGTGCTCCAGCTGTGTAGAAACTAAATATTTACTAGATCAATTACCATGCATATAGATGAATATACAATTTGAAATAAAAAGTGCACAATCTATTGGAAGAGCTATTTGCTTCAATTATTAAATAACAATAATTCATAAATTTTAGACACTATAAGGAACTGTTTTATCAGTTTACCTATAAAAAAGGAAGGACTTGATGCAATAAATCAATTTCTGGATGTAAGACAATGACTACAGGACAGGGCTACAGTTTTTCATATATTCTCTAAGAAGTAAGTTATTTTTGCATGAGCACATATTTAAGTTTTGAATCTAGTGGCTTCTAAAAATTCAGACACTACATATGTGCATATACATTGACACATGCACATACATAACCATATATCTTATGTATGATTTACCTCCATATAATAAAGTGTTTCTACTTTTTTTCTAAACATGAGTTCTCCATATCAATTTGGAATTTTTTTAGACCGAAAATATGTGGTTCATAAGAACATTTACAAGATTTTCTGGAATATGCATTAGTTATATTTCCATGTCAGCAATTTCATAGGGTTCTCATGTACTCTTCTGTTGATTGCTTCTCTCCAGATGATGGGAAGCAATTTGCAGCTATGCATTTATAAGATGCCAATATACCCAGTCAAGGACCTATGACTGCTATATAAGTTATTTTATTATACAAGTATTCCCAAAGTCGTTTTAGGGACCTTACATCATCCTCTAGGCCTATTATTTTCAATAAATTTTACAATTTCATTAAAAAGCACATAATTTGTATGTCTTCCCATTTCCTATAAAGTAGAAAAGTGGCTTATTTTAAAAATTAGAAAACATCAGTTATTTGAGATGTGTTTAAAACAAATCACACTTTATGATTACTTAGTGCTATCCTTAGAGAGGAAGTAATATGAGCCATAGGATGGACATAAAACTTACAGTTAAAACTGGTTTCAAACACTGATGACTGTAACTTTCAACAAATTAATTAATTCAGCCTAATAAGCTTCAGTATTCTCATTTGTAGAACGTTGATAATGATACCAGTTTATCCAGACTGTGGTAAGATGAAAAATTGATTAAGTTTAAAATGTTTAAGAAATATTATCATATTTTTATTCTTTTGTCTTTGGTTAATATCTGCTATGACAACTGAATTCCTCCATTGACAAGTTTTCTTCTGAAACCATGGTTGTAGTCTCTCTAGCCTCCATTAGACTGTCCCTGCTACACAGCAGCCTTGAGTTGTGGGGATATTGATCTGTCATGAGCTCCAGGGATTACTACCTCATCCCTTCTTGACACAGTAGACTAGTTCAGGAAGAAACAAGTTGAATTGTTCTGATTAAAGGTCTTGACTTTCATTTAACAATTAAAGGATTAAAGAACCTGTATACTTCTAGATGTTGCTATCATGAGCTAAACTAACTTGAATATAAAGCAAAATCACAGAAGAGACCAGTGCAAGAGAAGCATAGAAAATATTTTTATCAAATTATTGGTAAACACTTTAAACCAGTGCATAACATTGAATTGAGGCAATATGTCACAAGTCATTTAATCATTTCCATGTTATATAGCATTTACACTATTACTAAATTATTCTGTATAAAATGATTCTAAAATGTGTATTTTGTCTTCATTTTCTTTGTAATAATTGCTTTCTTGAGATTGTATCCCAGGAGTAGAATTATTGGGCTAAGCAATATGAGTGTTTACAGTATTGTGACAC
Organism: Ictidomys tridecemlineatus; assembly: GCF_052094955.1. NCBI lineage: Eukaryota > Metazoa > Chordata > Mammalia > Rodentia > Sciuridae > Ictidomys > Ictidomys tridecemlineatus. The sequence goes on along the minus strand of NC_135478.1, from coordinate 180,743,916 downwards.
ACTTCCACAGTGCTTTCCAACACTGCTGTGACCATTCATTTTCTTTCTCCTTATTAATTTGTGAGAAAGTTTGTTTCTCTGCATTTTTCCCAGAGTCAGGAAATGTTCTTAACAACTACTTTTCTACATTGATAAGCAAGTAATGTTCCCAAATCATGCATTAGTTTATTGTTCTTGAATGGTGATTATTGGAAATTATTTTTAATGTCCTTAACAATCATGAGAATTTCTTATGAAGGGTCTAGATTTTAGGACGGCATTTTTATAAAGTGACAATCAAATGTATATGCCATATGATTGCAATTGTGTAAAAAACAGCTAATCCTAGAAAAAGTCTAAAAACAAAAATATAGTGTTTTATTTTTCCCATAAAATTCTATATATTAAACTTCTTTTAATTAATCATATTATATTTATATAAAGTTTTCAACTAAACAAAATTAAGTGAAAATAAAGAGTAAATATTAACTAATGTTGTGTTTTACATTCTGTACATGGGAAAATGTAAACTTTTTTGTAAACCACAAGGTACACAATTAATGATAGTTTTTCCATCACTATCACTATATATAATAATATTAACAAATTATTTTGGTGCTGTTACAATGAATAAACAACATGACCAACAGAATATCTCAGACTGAAAACTTTCAGACTATCAGAGAACTCGTACAATGGTAAGAAAAAGTAGTATCTCTTGAAGATTGAGTGAAGATGAATTCTACCATTATATAAATCTACAAATAAACTAAGAGAAAATCATAGCAGAAAATCACTTAGTCTAATATTAAACATACTTTAAGATGCTTAAAGTAGCCAAAGAGTAAATTTCAACATACTTGAAAACATTCAAATTCTCTCTGAAAGTTTTTATGCTGATCAGATATTCATATTTAATCTTCCCTATACAATTTCATATTTTATCACAGAATGTCCACATTTTTGGCTTGCAACCAAAGGGAAGAGAAGACATTTTCTAAATTCTAAACTTGGTATAGGTTTAATTCTAACTTTGATATTTCTAAATTTTATGTAGTTTCTCTCTCTCTCTCTCCTCTCACAACTCTCACCTCTTTTTCTCTCTTCCCCTACATTTGTTTATAGGAGAATTTAAGTTGTTTGAACTCACATCTACCAGAATCCACACATCTGAGGAATGGGGCACTTTGGCAGAACAGAATAGATATTCTAAGGAAGAAGGATAAGGAGGTGCACTTGTGTTAGTGTTAGCAGTGTGTATGCACTATCACTCCCACAAGTGGAAAAACCATAATTGTTTCAAGTACACCTGTGTAGAAATAGTTTGAAGATGAGAACAGATCTAGCTGCTAATAGTATTCTTATAATCATGTAATCACTTTGAAACCTTAGTTTTTTAGTTATCTCATTATGCACATAAAGTCTATATGTTCTGATAAAAATACAATGAAAGTGAAAAAGAAGACTCAAATTTTCCACATTCTGCACCCAAATTTATTCTAAAGATAGTGCTTCCCCTGAGCAAGTTTATGAACTTGAAATGATCAGGATGGAACCAGTACAATTCTAATTAAAAACATAAACCTTCATTAACTTTTTCTTTAACACATTGTTAGTATTATTTTACATGGTACTTTTGCTAGGTAACACTAAAGAAAAACCCATAAAATATAAACTTGCTTTTTATTTTGGTTTAGGTAATTTATTTAAGTTAATAAATAACTAATGGGCAGGAGTTCAAAATCATGGATATATTTACATAAAAAATGAAACAGTTCTGAGGAGGCTTTTCTTTTGTATGGGTAGTGTAAGATTTAAGTATATATGTATCATGTCATCAGAACAAATGTATATCATCATGTATGGAGGAAAACATTACTTAGAACAAAAAAACTAATACGAAAAAACAAACATCAAGAATGATAAAACCAGTCCAATTTGCTGGGCTATAGCAAATGACCAGTTGTGAGTGAACATATATATAAAAGGTGTTAGGGAAAAAATAATATTCAAATTGCAATCTGAAGTGAAATAAAATGATTTGCTTTCTAAAATTTTTATTAAATTCACTCAAAATGAATGAAAACCTGCACATGCATAATTCAGTATATAGGCAATTACATTTGCATTTGTCATCCTAAGCATCTCCCATGTTTAACATTGACACTTTTGAAATACACTTTGCCAGTGTAAAACGAAAATACTTTCAAGTCTGTGATAATATCTTTTGCATATGCATATATATATATATATATAACCTAACAAAACACATAAAAAGAATTGTTATAAGATTGCAATTGCTCAACTTAATAATCATGCCTTTGTAAATTTTTATCCATTTATTTCTTTCAGTTATTTTTTTCTACTTGAGCTCCTTAATTGCAGCACTCAAAACTTTGTTTTGTATAAAATTGCAATGAGTTAACAATGTTCTAAAGATGTTCCTTAGAAGTAATTCTTGAGTTTTAAGTGTACTATTTGAAATAAAATTTTCCCTATTACTTCATTGTTAAAGATAAAAATTTCCTAGATTTAATGTCTTATTTATAGGTAACCTTATTTCTTTGTCAGAGTAATAGTAGAAAAACTTATTTTTATATTTTATTCACTGTAAACATAAACCCAAATAGAATATATATTATTTATCATAGTTTAATATCCTTAATATCAAAATTGAATGTACATTATTGACCTAGGAAATTTGAAATTAGTTCATGACCTTTGTGAACAGAGAAATAACATGACATTAAATTCAATAATTCTGTAAATATTATTGTATTTTAGCTATATCAATCTTTCATTTTAAATCAACTTACTTAATGAATAAATCTATGTGGATATATAGTCACTATTCAGAAAAATTATTATAACTTTTTCTGTTGTAATTGTGAAGGGATTATTTAAAATTTCCTTACATAATTTACATAAGGATCATAATCTCTTAAAAAGAGAATAGATGGCTCTTAAAACTTTAAAATTTTTTTAGTTGTAGATGGACACAATATTTTTATATATTTTTATGTGATGCTGAGGATTAACCCAGTGCTTCACAGTGTGAGGCAAGTGCTCTACCCCAACCCCATGGAGATGACTTCTTATTCTATCTTGGGATACATGTTTCTTAGATTAAAAACAGTTTCTTATTAACCATGTTAAATTCACAATATGATGAGTAATATATATGTATATGCACATATGTAGCATTTTATACAAACTTGTATGTGATTCACTTAACAGAGTAAATACTTATAATTATAAGTCAAGAGGTTTAGCTGTCAGCAACATAAATTATCATCTTTAGTTAGTAATGAATATGAGCACACTCCCAAACTATATCCATACACACACACATGCACATTGGTGTGAAACTCAGAATACATTTCTGAACCTAGAATTTCAGGACTTCAAAGGTGAGCTTACAAATAGTTGATCCTGATGGCAGTACAAAAGAAAAAATAATGTGTGATATTCAAAATCTTTGATTGTTAAATTAAACAAAAAGAACTCAGTGAAATATTCACCATAATTATCAACAGTATAAAATAATAAAAATTAACATGGATAGACATACATGCACACCATACCACTGAAGCATAATACTTTCACATATAAGTTATACCAAATCTTTCTGGGTAGTACTCTTTTGGCTTAGCCTATAATGTTACTAAAAGAGAAAATTAGCTTCTAACACCAAGATGCTGGCCTGTCTCTCAGAGCGAGACTTTGAAGACCTCCTGGTGAAACAGAAATGACTCTACAAACCATCAACATTAGACAAAGTCAATCTATGACCACAGTAGATCAAGATTGTGTTAGTTTTTTTTTTTAATCGTTATGACCAAAATACCACAGAGGAACAAATTAGAGTATGAAAGATCTATTTGGGCTTATGGTTTTCAGAGGATTTAGTCCATGGTCAGCCAACTTTACTGCAGAGACTTCATGGTGAAAGGATACGTAAGAGGAAATCTGTTTTGATTATGGATTTCAGGAGGCAGAAAAAGAGAAAGGAAGGGTCCAGAAAGAGCGAAATGCAGTCCCTGAGGGCATGTCCCCAGTGACATACCTTTTCCAGCTGTATCCTACCTGCCTACAGTTACCACCCCTTAGTTCATTCAGCTATCAAATCCCAGTAATCCATCAAATGACTTAATCCCCTGTTGAGGTCAGAGCCCTAATCTTGCCTAAAAGCCCATCTTTGAATCTTGCTTTATTAGGAAACATGTTTTCAACATATGAGTTTTTGGAGGGGACATTAGAGATCCAAACCATAGCATGGAGAATTTAGAAATTATGTTTGAACATACACACACACACACACACATACACATACACACACACACACACACACACACACACACCTTCTTCCAACACACACACACAGCCTATGCAGTGATCATCCCACTAAAAATACCAAATATTCTCCCTTCATGACAAATTTAAGTAATAATTTCAGCTTCTTTTTTTTTTAGAAACACATGTCTTAACTTTTAAGTTTATCTCTATTATATATATTTATGGGGTACAGCATGATTTTTTATATATACATGATAGAACAAATGTAAATCAAACATTAGCATGTCTTTTTTCAGAAGGTAAAAATACTATGTTTTGTCAAGAATGTGGAGAAAACAGAACCCTTGCATGCAGTTGGGGGGAATGTAAATTAGTGTAGCCATAATAGGAAAGTAATGGTGGTTCCTCAAAAACTCAGGATTGAGTTACCATACAATCCAGTGATTTCACTTCTGGATTGCTACCAAAAAGAAATAAAAGAGATGTCGGTATCCCCACATACTCTGCAGCACCATTTACAACAGGAAAATTGTGAAAATTCATCCCTAAATGGATGAATGAATGAATAAAGATGTTTCTTCTTTGTGGCTGGAGTAGGTGGGTCACTGGGGGTATGACCTGAAAGGCCATAGTTTTAACAATAATAGCTTTAACATCACTCTAGTGTTTCCTCCCCTGAATAGTATTTATAAAGTAAGTCACAGACTTATGCAATCTTTCAGGTAATATTTATTTTGGAGCAAAGTTTCACTTTCTTAAATCTTCCCTAAAATCATCATCATAGGCCAAAATTCTATAATGACTCCTCTTTTGCATCCTCTTATGGAGACACCTTCTATTTCACCGTAGAATTCTTCCTCCTAGAGATTAATAAGCACAAACTTGCTTAATTTCTAATCCTTAGCTAGAAAACATTAACAGAATAAAATCACCAAAGAGACATTTTCATTTATCAATGTACTGACATCAAATTTATTATTTAATGATATTCTTGCTATCTTCTTATAATATTTTTGAGGATGCTAAGATTATAAAAGTATCCATTGTACAGTTTACCAATTTTGGTTGAGAATTGACTCCATTACTTTTATATAGATTTGTTTTGTGAGATACATGACACACAGTAAAAATTTGTGTTCAACCACAAATCTTACTTAGAATTAGAAAAAAAACTTATTATTATGTATTATATATAACTAAAAATATTCATAAAATTTGCTAAACAAATATGTAATAATTCTAAAAATTCAGTAGAATTTTTGGGATTTACTAAAATTAACAAGATAATTCAAAGGATTAACTAAGCAAAAAGCCAATATTCAAAAAATCAGTATTCTAAACACAAAGGAGATAAAAAATTAGTACTATATTCTCATATGCAGTGTTTTAGTCAGCTTTCATATTGCTGTCAGCAGAACACCCAACAAGAACAACTTAGAGGAGGAAAAGTTTATTTGGGTCTCAGGGTTTCAGAGATCTCTGTCCACAGACAGCCACCTCCATTGCTTTGGGCCCAACAGGAAGCAGTCCACTGTGGAGGAGTGAAAGTTGCTCAGCTCAAGGCAGGGTCAGAAATCAGAAAGCAAGAGAAGAGAGAAGGGGCCACAGGAAAGAACAACCTTTCCAGGTCAAGCCCCCAGTGACCATCTCTAGTCACTCCTCATCTGCCTATAGTAACACCATCAGTCCATTCAAACTAGGATGGACTGATTAGGTTCTAGCACTCACCATTCAATCATTTTACTTCTGAATATTCCTGCATTAACTTAGGAGCTTTGGGGAGACACCTGATACTCAAACTATAATGTGCAACAACAGCAATGATACCAAGAAGAACAAAACAAATAACTGGGATAAACTCAAAGAATTACAAGGAAAATAGTTCATGGAAATTTAAAATTTTGTTGCCACGATCTTATAAATATTGACTGTATATGGAATATTAATTCTTGGTCTAATTTGTATAATATGTGAATTCAAATGAAATATTTAAATACTGTTTCCTGAATATAATCATTAGTTGTAAGGTGCCTTCTAAAGTAAATAAGCACAGAGAATGTTTTGAAATACTAAAGCTACTAGGAAACACTAAGTCTATTAGAAATTATTAAGTAAATTATCAAAATTAAGAAAACCATAACAGAAGTAGGCATGATAAGCAATAGAATAGAACGAAAGCTTCAATGATAGATCATGGCCTGCAGAAAGTTTATCAATGCCTCTGCTCCCAAAAATGTGTATGACCTCATCCCTGGAGGGAATTAATAAGTTCATTCTCACATCACAAAAGAGATTTTGCAGATATAATTAACATTAGGAAACCTGAGATGGGAAAATCATCCTGGATTATCCAAATGGGCCCAGTCATCACATGAGTCCTCAGAAGCAGAGAACCTTTTCTGGATCTGTAGATCAAGAGATACAAAGATAGAAGGATATGATCAATGCAAATTGAGAAGGGCTTGACCCATCGATGCTGATCTGGAAGATGAAGGAAGGCAGCCACTGTCAGAAACTGGAAAAGGACAGGAAACTGATTTTTTCCCCCAGAGAATTCAGAAATGCATGCAACTTGGCAGATACTTTGATGTTAGCCCAATGAGAACCATGTTGGACGTTGCTTATAGAATAGTAAGGTAATAAATGTGGGCTGATCCAATCCATTAAATTTGTGGTAATTTACTATGGCAGCGATAGAAAATGAATGCACAGGAGATACTGCAGCTTCATAAATTGTGTGGCAAACGTGTTGATAAAAGTTGCTGGGATCACGTGTTAAATTATTCCTATCTCATACCTTACGATGACTAAATCCAGATCAAATACAAGACAGAACAAAAAGTAAATCAAACTAAATAGAAAATAATAAAGAGGACTATTTATTTACTCTTAGGATACATATGTACATTAAAGGACAACAGCAATTAAAGAAGAAATAAAAGAACAGAACAATATCCCATGGCAGTTACAATGGCGAGGCATTTTAAAACACTATGAGTGAAACTACAAAGCAAAAATTAAAACTAGATTGACAATAACTTTGAATATGCATTGAATGAAATAAAGGGGTGTCTTTCTTAAGAGGCAAAGAATGTTTATGAATGAACAATTTCTACTCTAACACGGTATTAGTCTGCTAGGACTGCCATAATGAAGTACCAGAGACTGGGGACTCTAACAACAGAAATTTATTTCTCACAACCCAAGAGACTAGAAGACCATGTTGAAGGTGTTGACAGATTTTCTCTAGAGCCCTCTCTAGAGATTGACAGAGGATCCCTTCATTATGTCCTCACATGCATAGACTTTGTTCTGCATTCATAAAAAGAGAGAGAGACAGAGACAGAAAGATTGAGTTCCTCACTGCATCTCTTCCTCTTGTAAGAACCTATCTATATCAGATTAGGGCCCCACTTTAATGACCTCACCTATACATAATTACCTCATGAAATGTACTGTCTTATACAATTGGGATTAGGATTTTGACATTTGAATTTTAGGAGACACAATTCAGTTCCCTAAGATTAGATAGAGCTATATATTCAGTAATATCTAACTTTGTTTTCAAGAACATACAGGCTACATAAATATGCTTTGTGCATATATTTTTAATAATCTACAAAAGAACTATCTCAAAAACGATTCTTTAAAATTTAGTGGTATTTATGGGTGGTTAAGGCAACTATGTAGCATTCCATATTCTTCTTTCTAAATGTCTGTATTTCCTAAATTTTCTTCAATAAGCATATCGTTTAAAGAACATTGTTCCATAAGATTTATTGAATTCTTAATATGCTTAGGAAGCTGCTGTCAAACATCAAATGTCAAGATTTTGTAAACTCTTGTGGCACTTTCTGAGGGAGACACCACCTGTTGCCATCACAAATTATCATCCAATTTCTAGAGCTAAAAAGTACATGAAATGATATCAGAGTTTTTTTCCCCATGCTTATTCAGGATTAAAATCCTTGTCTATGGATTATAATTATTAATTGTTGCTTTCACCTACCTTCCTATTTCCAACTTTGTGAGTCACTTTGATTTAAGCTTTTCTTTGTGATCACCTTTAAATATAGCTTTATTTTCTTCGACTGATAAGTTAAGCACCTGCCTTCATTAGTATTATTAGTAACTTTCTTGTTGTTATTTGTGGCATTATTTTTTGTCATTGTTTTGCTTGTGGCTGGCAGAATCCATACTGATAAAGAACTATCTTTGGGCTGTACCAGGATTAAGTCCCTTGTTTGCCTTTGTAAAGGCATCTGGGCCTTTAAACCTTCATTATTCCAAGAATGGCAAGATGATTTGCTGAGATGTTGTTTGGTATGTTACTCTCACTACTGTAGAATAAAGAAATAGATATCTTTCAAAAAAAAAAAAAAGCTATCTTTTCATACTAAGTGGAACTTAGTGGCAGGCTAGACTACTTTGTTGGAGAAAGTGGTCTTCAGACAGGCAGGGCTGTTGATTTCTGTGAAGAACACACCTCCTCTTTGAATTTTTGTAGCATTTTTATTGCTCGATTTAAGCAAAAATGTTGACAGTGTTATCATGAAGAATCTCAGAAAGTGGTAGGATCTATTTGAATTGTGCATCCGGACACCCATGATGTAAATATGCCTATTTGTATTTTCATGTTGTATTTTCATGATAAGCTGTAGCCTTATCACACCACGGTTAACGGATCTTTCTTTGCTCTTCATGGCCTTCCTGTGCCATGTTGTCTCTAGCCCAAATGTGGCTTCTTGCTCAGATTTTATGCTGAGGCAGGGCCTCATGTCATGTGGCTCCATGGAACAGGAAATTCTCACAAGTCCTCCTATGCAGGGAATAGAAACAGTTTGTGGCAACACAAATCTCTCCACGGTGGAGAAACCTTTGCTTATCCACTGTGTTCTACTCAGTGTAGAGTGATGTCAGATAAAACACAATTAAACCAGTCAAGCATGCTGGGTCTGGTTAAGTGTTAAATGTGTGTCTCGCTTGTAGAACCTACTCAACAGCATGATTTCTGGGGGGGAACATATTTATTCCTTAAAGCCAAACCTCTCCTTCATTGGAGGAAGTGGTCTTTGGACAGGCAGTGCTGTTTTGGTGTACATAAAACATCAAGACATATTTATCCCATTATGACTTCTACCATCCCCTAAACTCTCTCATGGACCCTCTGCTGCTGCACTTGGGACCTAGAAAGGCTCATAGCAAGGCCTTTTCTCACAGACAGGGTGTGGGTTCCCTGTGTCCAGGATGTGGCCATAGGACAATGCCCCTGGTCTAACAAGGAGTGTGTTGCATTGTCTATGGTCCAGGTCTCAGCACCTCATCACTGTATAGAACCTTCTCAGGTGTGAGCATGACAGTCTTCACATGCTGGTTGTGCTGTGATGTCATTGTTTGCCATTAAAACCTAGTGTGTATTAAGGCAAGAGGATTGTTTAATTGTGCAAATGACTGTAATCACATCCCTTTTTTGCTCCACCAGCCTGAACTATTCTATGGAAATTATCATTAAAAGTCTGTTCTCTTTCAAAAGAAAATATTTTTTTTTCATATAAAGGTTCAAATACAGTGGAAATGTTGTATTTTTGTCTGAGTTGTTGCTTTAATGAAATATTCTGAGACATTTCTCTTTAATTACTCTTTTTTTGGACTACTATGTAAAGTATTATTGACTTATTCTTTTTCTGCCCTTTCCTTTCCTTTATGTCTAATTTAATCAATAGTATCATTTTTTCTCATTTATTTTTGTGCTTATGTCTCTACAGTTTGTTTTGTCAACTGTCACATAAGAGACAGTCAATGAGATTATTCCACTGCTCATCCTTTTCCTCCTGTTCCTTGCCCAAAATCTCTTTCTTACTATTTTGGCTGTTTCTACACTTGCCCACATCTATAGTATTCTATTTAGTTACCCTTACCTTTACCACCATTTTTTTCTTCAATTTACAGTTAAATATACTTAGGCATTCTGTGTAGATTTCCCTCAGTGGTTTTTTGCTTGGCTGAGGTTTATCACCTAGTTGTTTCTTAAAGAAGGGCCAATGGGAACAATAGGTAATGAGTCCTTACATGTTAAAAATTCTTTGGTTGTCACTTTCATGCTGTAAACACTATTTGACATGAAACATGGGGTTCATTTTCCTTCCTTGCATAATCAAAGGTGTTCTATTTGATTGTTTATTGGAAGCATAAGAAAGAGATTCTTATCTAGGATTGCCTACAGGTTCATCCTAAGTTCTGTATAAAAAATTTATTCTCAAATTACAAGAAACCATCTCTAATAGCAATGTCACCACCAAAAAACAAAAACAAAAACAAAAACAAAAACAAAAAAACCCACATGCTTCTGATGAGAAAATTGCCCTAAGGTCTATTATTCTCTTTAGAAATTGCTTTATACCTGCTAATAAACACTGCACAATGCAAGTGTTCAGAGGATGTTAACTAAAATCAGGTTTGATCTCCTTCTATCTAGATATTTAGCATGAAATCACATTATCAAAACAATCTCATTTATTACATTTTGCCCATAAAATACAAATGCTGGCACTATTATGATATGAAAGGTCTTTAAATAAAATTAAGCTGCCACAAATAGTTCTTCTGCAGCAAATACATTATTTTTGTGGCATCACACATTCCAATTAAAAATTAAAGATTTCTGTTAGGAACATCCGTTCATGTAGAAAAATCTACAAGCCAATTGACATCTACCCAAGAGTTTGAGGGAACTCAAGGGTAAAATTAGAAAACCACTGGCTAAAATGCACAAACTGTCATTATAAAAAAAAATTGGGGAAACTAGATAATTTTTTAAATCAGATTTTCCTACACAACAAAGATAAAAAATCACCCTTAAAGTATTGTAATGTCTGGGTACAGGTGTGCACGCCTGTAACCCCAGCAATTTGTGAAGCTGACTCAGGAGGATCACAATTTTGATAACAGTCTCAGCAATTTAGCAAGGTCCCAAGCAACTTAGTGAGATCCAGTCTCAAAATAAAAAAGGCTGGGGATGTGGCTCAGTGGTGAAACCTGGGTTCAATCCCTTCTACCAAATAAAACAATTAAAAAAAAATCTTACTAGTTTCTTCTTCTTCTAATTGATATTACTATGACTCAGCCCATATACAATTACAGAAGTTATATTTGTAAAATGTCACTTTGCATAGCAAACCCTGCTCAGAAACTCCTTGCTTAACACAAGGCAGACTTCCAGTATTTAAAGATTCTGCTCAGTATGAAGCTAATCAATTCTTTCAAGTACATCTTGCAGCACTTTTCTTTTAGATTATACATCCTGAAAACCTTTAATCCTTATTCCAATCCCAGGACATACAAAACACAATTCTAGTTTACTTACATATTCTCCTATTTCCTGAATCACCTTTTAGACTGTCTGCCACACTCTCCCCATTTGTTTGGGAATATCCATCATTTTGTTGGATAAAATGTAAACAGTAAAAACCCCACATCTTCTGAGACTTTGTCTAAGTTGATTCACTCTTTCTTGAAGTTTTACGAGTTGAAGTGGAAACAGAGACTAGATTTGGAAGAGAATATTAAGAGTAGGAGGTACCTAATATCACAGCTGGCATTTACACATTGTATATTTAACTTTTAGAGAAAAAGAAATGTGTAAAAAAAATTCCAAAGCTTTACACTTGTAATGTAGCATTATATTAATCAATAATCACCAAGTTGGGTTTACTTTAAGAATCCAATGATGCCTAAATTAAGAAATTATTTCATAACATCAGTCAAAGGATAAATTAGTTATATCCAGAGATACAAAAATAGTCAATACACATCCAGAACAATTTCTAACAGCTCCTGATAAACTAAAAATAGAAGGGTATTGCATCAGAATTTATCTCCAAGTGACTGTAAACAAAGTCACTGGTGCTTTTTCTGATGGCATTTCTAACAGATGATGAACAAGATAAAAAATGTTAATACCACTTTCAAAACACATTTTTTTTCTGGAAAAATCGAGCAATGATATAAAAAAAAACAAAAACAAGAAACTAATATTCACTAAAGGGGATGATAAATTTACAACTATTTGCAGGTAATGGAATTTTCTGCTCAGAAATCCCAAGAATATTAATAAAAATATAATACATATTAAAAAGGAACAAATAGCATATAATAGTTGCCATTTTATTAGTGAAAAGAGATGCAAATATAGGTTAAAATTATAAGTATAATTTAATGCACCTGAAATAAAAATCTGTAAGGAAACAATAAATGCCAAAATAAAAAACAGACATACTCAAACAAGTCAGCTTCATCAAAGAAATACTATTATTTAGTTTGGAGAATAAAAACAAAAATAATTATACACAGTGGAAATAAACAAAGACCACACAAATAAGAACAAGCAAAGGCTACTTGTTTCGAGTTTGCAACAGCAGAGGAGTCAGTAACCTTCTCTTGCTTTTGGCCAAAGCACAAGGATAATTGGGGGCATGGAAAATTTTATTGTGGACAAAGGGAAGACTCAAGTATACCACGATTGGAGGATGTTGTCAGGGGAAGGGCATTATAGGTGGGTTTAACTAGAAGCAGGATTTCTTATATGGTACATAGTTAGCTTTCTTTGTCTCAAATAGGGTCAAAAATTATAGAGGCTCTTGATTATTTAGCAAGTCTAGGTTATTCGGGACCAAGTGGCTAAGAGCATTTGTTGGGTTTACTGGACTGGTTGCTAGAAATAGTGGTCTGACCTGGTGACCTGTCTAAATTACAGATGGGAGGTTGGTTTCCAGGCTGGTTGCTGCAGTTCATTGGAGATTTAGATATAGATGGATATATATATATATATATATATATATATATAGATAGATAGATAGATAGATAGATAGATAAAAGACATATATAATGTCTATATATATATATATATATATATATATGTCTTTACACAGTATATATTATTTGTTTCATTAGTTGCAGAGTGAAACACAGTTGGTCATGAGGTCATGAATAGGACACACACACATCTATTCATGAGGTCATGAATAGATCAATAAAATTGCCAGAAGACAATTTGGCATTTTATATTGAAAGTCTTTAAAAACATGTGTACATTTTGATGTGGTAATTTCACATCATATATTACACTAACAAAATTAGGAATGATGCACATATAGAAATATTTATTGCAATCATGTTTAAAGTAATTACATTCTAGTAAAGATTGCCAATGGAGACTAGAAGATAGTTGATTTGTTTAATCTGTAATTAAAATGTTAGTTGTTTACTAAAAATCATGTGAAATAATTTATAGGCAAGAGGATTCTTAAAGAATATATATTAGTTTTATAAACAATCAATAAAACAAGATATGGTACATCTTCATAAACAAAAGATAAAAAAAAAAGCATAAGGGAGAGAGGGAGGAAGAAAGATTAAAATGAACTCCAGAAGCAAAATTATGGTCTTTGGGTCCTAATGGTTAAAATAGAGTTTTACTATTTAGCACTCCTCGCAGCATTTTTGCTGTATCTGCTCATTTAATTTTCATTTTAACCTTATAAGGAAGGTTCATATTTTACAGATGAGGAATCTCTGGCCTAGAGGATTTGAAAACTTGCCAGAATTATAAAACAAGTACATGGTTGAGTTGGGATTTGAATTTTTGTTGTCTGACTCTGGATCCCAGCACTTAACCGTCTCCTTTATGTTTCTCAATGTTGACCGAGTGTTCTGCAGCTGTTTTTAGTGTCATCCTTCTCTAGAGGACAATTTTTGACTGAACATAAAAATCTTCTCTCATTTCAAATATATAGTGCTGATGCTCATTCCCTGTGTATTTCCAGTGAATTAGTGTCTCTCTAGAAACATATTTTTAGATTGCTATACTGCCTATAACATAAATAATTTCAGTAAAAACTAGAAAATTTATGGAAGTTATATTCAATAATTATGTATTAAAGGACATCATTCCAGTACACAGTAAGTACTAAAATTGTGGCAAACAATAAATAATGATTAAATAATAAATGATGATATTGTTATATCTATTAATCAATAAAATAGTTAACGAACAGAGAAATGCCTATGGGCTAACTCTCACATTAAAATATAGCATATAATTGCTATTTGCATCTTCTAGGTGATTTTTAAAATACAAATTATTATACTATGCACATACATAAAAGTCTATGCTTATTAAAAATCTAAAAACAATAGCCACTTATCCTTCATTTGTACTTTTGTGCTGATACATTAAAAAACAAGGGTTGAATAGTAATGTTTTTTTTTCTGCATGCTAATTTTATTTCAGCATAGATATTCTATGCAATGTTCTCAAGATACAAAAGCATCTTATTTTTTCATTTTGCCATTAATATCAAAAAATAACATTCTAAAGAAATATTACTGAGTTCTCTGGGGATGTGAAAAGGTTAGAAAATATATGATAAAATAATCATCTTCAAAAGAATGATAATCATACTGTTTTAGTCAGCTTTTTTGCCACTGTGGACAAAAGACCTGCCAAGAACAATTTTGGAGGAGGAAAAGTTATTTAGAGCACCTGGTCTTAGAGGTATCACTCCATAGATGGCCAAGTCCACTGCTCTGCTGCCCAAAGTGAGACAGAAGAATATGGTGGAAAGGTGTGGAAGAGGAAAGCAGGTCAGACATGACAATCAGAAAGCAGAGAGAGACTTCTCACCAGAGACAAAATATAAACCCCAAAGACACAACCCCAGAGACGCATTTCCTCCAGCCACACCTCACCTACCTACACCTACCACCCAGTTAATCCTATCAGTGGTTTTATATGCTGATTAGGTGAAGGCTTTTATAGCTCAACTATTTTACCTCTTAATGTTCAAGATTTCTCACACATGAACCTTGGTGACACCTCATATCTAAACCATAACACATGCATTTTGGGAAGAAAGGAAAGGACACATTCTCAAATATTTTTATTATCATAGTTTAAGTTTTATGATTTCAATAGTCTAGGTTAACTTTCTAATTTTAATAGAATATTAATGCTTTTATGAACCAGTATACGTTCCCTTAATTTGAAGCATATTTTTCTTATATTGCCTAAAGAAGTTCCAGGGAATGAAATACCTAATTACAAGAGGGTTTATACTATAGATATTACTTAATTGTAGAAATGGAGTAATCTAATTCAAAATCTGTAAGAGTTCT